>NC_090761.1:18969876-18972376 GCF_036898095.1 Palaemon carinicauda
ATATATATATATATATATGTGTGTGTGTGTGTGTATGTATACACATTTATATACTTATATATACAGATACATACATATATACATACATACATAAATAAATAAATATATATATATATATATATGTATATATACATATATATACATACATATATATATATATATATATATATATATATATATATATATATAGCCTACGTGTACATACACATATTCATATACATATGCATACATGTACTGTATACAATAAGTATACACACACACATATATATATACATATATACATACATATACATATATATATATATATATATACATACACACATATATATATATATATATATATATATATATACATATATATATATATATATATATATATATGTGTGTGTGTGTGTGTGTGTTTGTGTGTGTGTTACCGTAAATATAAGAAATCCGTTATCATGCATAATTGCTAGTACATTCGTATATTAACGGATACTCCAGTTAATATGCATACTCACTGAACAATTTCACTAAATATGCATAATTCCTGAAATCTTAATAATTTATCAAAATAACGGTTATAAAAGGGTTATTCTGCAAAATAACTGTTATTGACTCAAAGAGTCAACAATACCCCTCATAACACTAAACATTTATATGGTAACGGCATTATAATATTAGATAAATGAATATCTTTCGTTTTGTCGAGACAAGCCCTCGTAGTTAAAGGTTCAAGGTGTCTGCTTCAGTTCCAGTTTTATCAGAATAGATACTTCCCAGGACGGCAGCCGGGCAAGCCCATTCCCCCACTGTAGTGTCCAACCATAGCAGTGACCTCCCCAGTAAACAGCTTGAATTCATGGTCCCGGGCGTGGATCGTTCTGTCGCCATGCGAATGCTAGGCGAACATGTTACCACTGTACTTCAGGCAATGGAGGAAGCGACTCAATGGGAAAAAAAAAAAAAAAAAGGAAGAGAGAGAAAAAAGAGGCAAGCAAAACACGTGGCTTGATGCAGAGACAGGAATACGACATGATTCTCAATCGACTAAAGATTTATTTCAAATCCTTCAATTTATACATATAGCAAATTGATGTGTTGGGAGAGACATTCGATATAATAAAACAGATGAAATATTTGCATAAAAAATTTCATCAAAAACGACTGTTAAAATAAAACAGTAACAATAAAAGAATTGTAAAATCAGAGACAATAGTTAAGCATTTATAAAGGAAATGCGAACAGAGAGATGATGTATACTCAATTTTTTTCCAATGAGGCGCATTTGCACTGACTCGCAGCGGTGCCCTTTAAGCTCGGAAAAGTTTCCTGCTATCTGATTGGTTAGAATGATCTCGTCCAACCATTGAGCGATCAGGAAACTTTTCCGAGCTAAAAGGGCACTCCTACGAGTCGGTGTAAATATGCCTCACTAAAAAGAATTGACTATAGTAAATAGTGGTATCCACAGAACTTAACCTCTCGGCATTATAGTGGGTAGGATATGTTTAGTGTAAACCAAATATAAATATTGTACTACAATGTATTTTAAGTTTTGTCAATAAAGGATAAATGAATAAAAATACAGGTCAATAATTCAAGGAATTTACTGATATTTTTACTGTCATTTTGCAGAATAACCCAGCCTATAACCGTTATTTTTGAAAAATAACCAAGATTTTAGGAAATATACATATTTACTGGATTTTCTTTAGTGATTATGCATATTAAGTGAAGTACCCGTTAGTATGCAAATTTACTAGGAATTATGCATAATATATATATATATATATATATATATATATATATGTGTGTGTGTGTGTGTGTGTGTGTGTGCGTGTGTGTGTGTGTGCACGCGCACTTGAGAACTCGCATAGAATCAACATACGAGGAATGACGTCAAATAATGCAAATATAACGGAGCGTATCAATTTGCTTGTGGTCCAGAATGAAAACATTCTCTCTCTCTCTCTCTCTCTCTCTCTCTCTCTCTCTCTCTCTCTCTCTCTCTCTCTCTCTGGAATCCCAAACATTTTAAAGCAGAGTTGACGAGAGTGTTCTTGGGGAATGATGTTCACCACACCCATTTTTTTAGCTTTAAAACGCGATGCAGTACACCACCTGCGTTGCTCCTGCAATTACGAACAGAGGTCTACCGGCGCCTGAATATCAAAATGCCTTGATGGAGATCATAACGTTTAGTTTATTTGATCTTATTTTCACCTTATAGGTTTAAAGGTCACTCATGAATGGCAGAGGCAAGGGGCAGTGACATTGCCATATCAAGCAGGACAATAACCTAGAGACTGACCATATATACACATGATACGGGCCCAAACCTCCTTTCTACCAAAGCTAGGACCAAAGAGGGTCAGGCAATGACTGCTAATGACTCGGCAGATAAACCTATAGGCTCCTTCAAAGACCCATCCTTAGCTTACAAGGATAGTGAGGTTGCAGCGACCAAAGAAACTAACGAGTTTGAGCGGGACTCGAACCCCAGTCTGATGATCACCAG
>NC_090761.1:18979876-18982039 GCF_036898095.1 Palaemon carinicauda
CCTTTATAAATTTGAACATCACCCATGGGTTGCGCCTGGACTAGGACTTCCCCTGTTGGCTTATGCAAAAGTCAGTGCTTTATTTCTGTCTCTTGATATGGCCACTTATGTCATAGTGACACCAGTGACCCCTGTGACCTTGACCTTGGGGTGACCTTGACCAAAATTTAATCAGTTCTTCCATACACATTGGGGAACTACTTGGCCAAGTTTGAAGTGATTCCGTGTAGAAAATGTGGCCTCTACGTTGTCCACAGACAGACAGACAAACAGAGAAACAAACAAACAAACAAACAAACAAACAAACAAACAAACCGAACCGAAAACATTACCTCCGCCAAGCGGCGGAGGTAATAACGTGAAAGTAGTGATTATTATTATTATTATTATCATTATTATTATTATTATTATTATTATTATTATTGAGTTAAGCTAAATCCCAAATAGGAAAAGTAAGATGCCTAAAGCCCAAGGGCTACAACAGGGAAAAGTAGCCCGGCGAGGAAAGAAAACAAGGATATAAATAAACTGCAAGAGAAGTAATAAACAATCAAATTAAGATATTTTAAGAACAGCAACAACGGTAATTAGATCTTTCACACACACACACACACACACACACACACACACACACTCACATATATATATATATATATATATATAATATATATATATATAACAAGAGGAAGAGGAATAAGATAGAAGAGCGGGCCCAGATGTACCCTCAAGCAAGAGAACTCTAATCCAACACTGTGAGAGGCCATGGTACAGAGGCTAAGGCACTACCCAAGATTAGAGTACCTTTCCAAGACTAGAGATGTCATTGTTAGGAACACCCCCCTCTCTCTCCTCTCTCTCTCTCTCTCTCTCTCCTCTCTCTCTCTCTCTCTCTCTCTCTCTCTCTCTCTCTCACGGTATCAAATCATTTTCTATATCCCATTACCAGTCTCTTTAAGGGCCACGTACAGAAGTTAAAAGGTCACTGCTTTCAGTTCCGGTTTCATCACAATAGATGCTCATCAGAACGTCAGCTGGCAAGTCCTAACCCCCACTGTGGTGCCCAAGCACAACCAGTTAAAGCTCTCGGTCCCGGGCTAGGATCGATCTGCTGCCATGCGAATGCTAGGCCAAAATGTTTACCCCTGTACTAGCCAGGAGGTTAGTTGGGCATTTTTTATTTATTTTTCATTTTTCATAGGATCAAAGTAAGCTTACGCATGTATTTAGTTCATATGCATAAAGTTTATACGCAAATGTTCGTCTTGGATGAAGTTCGTCTGATAAAAATCCCTATATATCTACAAAGGCCCATCCCAAATTTTGAGGGGGTAGCAGACATGAAAAAAAAAAAAAAGAACAAAAGGAGACTTTTCTTCTCCTTCACTCCTCCAAGCCTGACTTCTTTCACTGTTAGATGTTCTTGGATGTCTCTTAACAAAAATACGCAAGGGGAGAGAGAGAGAGAGAGAGAGAGAGAGAGAGAGAGAGAGAGAGAGAGAGAGAGAGAGAGAGAGAGAGAGAGTCAAAATCTGTTTGGAACCTCGGCCTTTCGCTAACTTAATTATATACACACGTAATCTAGTCAAGCGTTTTAGAAAATATTATGTATTATAACTGAGCACACATCAGCATTGATCTTTATTTATGTTTCTTAGAAACTCAGAAAAAAAGAACCATAGCTATTAAAGTTTGTCTGGAGATGCTTCTTATGATCCAATATTGAAAAAATACATGCCTTTGCTAAGTTATTTAATTTTTATAACTAAAATCTATTTAACAAGTGATATTCTTTTAGATTTTCTTAAGTGTTAATGTTAATAAAGAATTGTTTAAGTCTCCTATTCCATTGTGTTTAAATCCTTAAATAAAGTCTATTTCAAATCCTCTTATGCCTATGCGATCTCAATCAGGACCAAGTCTCATCCGTATCAGAGATATTCAAAAGAAATGGCAACTAGAAAGGCTTTATTGTGAAGAAAATAACCGACATGATGTCGTCGAGAAAATCTAAGTCTGCAGTACCTTCAATGTTGCAAGATTGGTTAAACTTGAAAGACAAGTCAAGATTTGTTAAGAAAGTTAAAAGGAAAATATTTCGGAAATAATGAAGACGAGTAACTTGGACTTTACAAAGCCATAGAAAGGAATTAGAATATTTTACTT
>NC_090761.1:18982539-19045039 GCF_036898095.1 Palaemon carinicauda
AGTACCCTTGATCTTCCTGTAGCTTCCTTGAACCAAACCTCGGGCCGTAACCGAGGAGGGAAAGAACCTGGTAAGCTCCCAGAGGAAGAGGTAAGCAGTCACCCCTTGTCCGATGGAGAAATCTTGAACGGAAAGCCCCCCCGCCAAAAATCCTTCCAGGGCAGGAGAAGGAGAGAGTACTCGTACAGGAGAGGGGACCCTCGAGACCGACCTCTTGGGAACCAACTTCGCCCTGGGGGAAGTCACCACGAAGTCCACTCCTCTCTTTCTCTTCAGCGTAGGAGAGACAGCCGCTGGTTTGTTACCCTGGCCGGCGAGTACTGGTTTCATAACCCTCATTAACGCCCGTGCCAGCGGACCAAACCATGTCTGCTGCTCCAAGGACACAGAGTCCGAAATCCTCGCTAAGGTGAAAGGGATCGGGCGATCCTTTGGAGTGGACCCGACGGTACCTGCCTGAAAAGAAGGTGGGGAAGAATGCTGTACTGACCTGTCTTCGTCCTGCACTACCAACCTGTGCTTGGATGGAGGTGATCCCGAGTGCCGTCTAGGAGCACGCGTCCCTGCTGCTACCACCGGCTGTGGAATTCGCCGCGAACTATGGTCGCGCGAGGGCGAACGGTTGCGCAAAGGCGAACAGTCGTGCAAAGGCGAATGGTCGCGCGGGCGCGCAGGCGAGCGATCGCGCGGGCGCGCAGGCGAGCGATCGCGCGGGCGCGCAGGCGAGCGATCGCGCGGGCGCGCAGGCGAGCGATCGCGCGGGCGCGCAGGCGAGCGATCGCGCGGGCGAGCGATCGCGCAGGCGAGTGGGCAGGTAAATGAACACGTGTCCGAGGCGACGAACGCAAGCGATGGCGTGACGGCGAGGGATCGTGCTGCCGCGTAGGTGAAGAAGATCGCTGGCGATAATGACCGCGTGATGGTAAGCGATGGCGAGCAGCATGTGTAGGTGAATGATCGCGTGAAAGGGTGCGATGGTGATCAGCATCCGCAGGAGGGCGATCGTTCAGGGTTGTGCGATGAGGAGCAGCATGCGTAAGCGGGCAATCGTGCAGGGTTGTGCGATGGCGAGCAGCATGCGCAGGTGAATGATCGCGTGAAAGGGTGCGATGGTGATCAGCATCCGCAGGAGGGCGATCGTTCAGGGTTGTGCGATGAGGAGCAGCATGCGTAAGCGGGCAATCGTGCAGGGTTGTGCGATGGCGAGCAGCATGCGCAGGTGAATGATCGCGTGAAAAGGTGCGATGGTGATCAGCATCCGCAGGAGGGCGATCGTTCAGGGTTGTGCGATGAGGAGCAGCATGCGTAAGCGGGCAATCGTGCAGGGTTGTGCGATGGCGAGCAGCATGCGCAGGTGAATGATCGCGTGAAAGGGTGCGATGGTGATCAGCATCCGCAGGAGGGCGATCGTTCAGGGTTGTGCGATGAGGAGCAGCATGCGTAAGCGGGCAATCGTGCAGGGTTGTGCGATGGCGAGCAGCATGCGCAGGTGAATGATCGCGTGAAAAGGTGCGATGGTGATCAGCATCCGCAGGAGGGCGATCGTTCAGGGTTGTGCGATGAGGAGCAGCATGCGTAAGCGGGCAATCGTGCAGGGTTGTGCGATGGCGAGCAGCATGCGCAGGTGAATGATCGCGTGAAAGGGTGCGATGGTGATCAGCATCCGCAGGAGGGCGATCGTTCAGGGTTGTGCGATGAGGAGCAGCATGCGTAAGCGGGCGATCGTGCAGGGTTGTGCGATGGCGAGCAGCATGCGCAAGTGAATGATCGCGTGAAAGGGTAGAAGGCTACGCGTGGAAGCCTGCGCAAAGAAGAAGTCCTTGACCCCGACCTGAACCGAAGTTCTAGATCGCGAGGGCGAACGTGGGCGCACAGGGCACGTAACAGGAACCGCAGGGAAGATCATCTTGAAAGCGCTGACGAACAGGAGAGCGCTGATGAGCAGAAGGGCGCGCAGGGAAACCCTGACACGCAAGGGAAGAACCCCCGTGGGGGCAACCCTTTGCCCCGAAGGAATCGTTGTCCGCCGGGAGACTGATGTCCGTCGGAAGACCGCTGTCCGTCGGGCAGACCGTTGTCCGTCGGGAAGACCGTTGCCCGTCGGAAGACGAGATCAGACTGCTGTCCATCTGCACCAAGGCGGAAGATCGAGAAAAAAGGAGTGTAGGCTGCAAACGGAGATCCAAAAGGGCGCCTCAAGCACCCTTATAGGGAGATGAGAGGCCCTTACGACGAGGCGGACGGAGGGCCTACGGCGAGGGAGGCCAACAGCAACAGCAACAGAAGAAACCTCCGAAGAGGAGTCTCTATGAGTGTACTCTCTCGCGAACGAAAGAGAAACACTTCGAGGAAGAGACTGGTCAGCCAGTGACCTAAAAGGAGCAATCCTCCGAAGAGGAGCTCCTGCAGTTGCCCAGCCCCTTGAGCGAAACTGCAGGTGCGACCGCTCAGCACCAAGAGCATAGTCGCACGAAAAAAAGGCAAGAGAAGAACCCCCCAAAAGGGGAAAAACTCAAGCCTGGACAGGAAAAACTTCCCTCGGAAGGAAAGTTATCCGCCCAAGGAGGCAAGCCTCCTGACTGTTCTAAAATGAACTGGAGAGCTGTCCGTCGACACGGGAGTACTACCAGTAGAAGGAGACACGCCCCTGACGAAAATACATGGGGGGAGGCAGCAACAGCCGAATCCCCAGGACTCAACCAGACAGCTCACACCGTTGCTATATTACAGAAACGAACTAGATCGATAACTGTAAAAAAATAAAACAAATAATATTAGTACACATTCATTCCCCCGGGAAGGCTCCGAAGAGGAATCCCGAGGGAAAGGAACAAGAATTACACAACAGGCACGTGCCCTCACAACCACTTACACTCGCGGAAGGAGAGCTGTAACCAAAACAGAATTATAACAATTATAATTATGTAACTATGTAATTATGTAATTAAAAAATGAATGAACACTAAAGAAAGAACGAAAACCCCGAAAGGAATCGTTCTACAAGCTGAAAAAAAACAACTACAATTAGATTCATAACTAATTGATACAAACGTACGCGTAGCAACCCCCCACACGGAAAGGAAGCTAGGCTACAAGGGCGTAGTAACACGTAGTAAAAGGGTGAACGACCTCAAGAGAGAGAGAGAGAGAAAGACATAAGTCAAACTCGATCGCCACCCATAAAATACGCCGTGGTGGCCTAACTGCCGAGGCCTCCACGTAGATATCGTACACTACACACACACATCTGAAAAGGAAACTTACTTATTTCTATACTCAAATATATATACAAACATGAAAACATGTTTACATATATATCGAGTAAAAGAAAAGTAAGCGATTAAGTAAAGACAAAACAGACAATGGCTGCCAAGCGAGGACCAAGACAGAGACGTCTGTCACAGTCCGAGCCAAAAGTGAAAGTGAGTATTCACGTGTGTGAGGGGGAGGAGGGGTAGCTAGCTACCACTCCCCTACCCCCCCGCTAACTAGCGCGGGGGGTAATACACCCTCGTTAAATTCTAATGGCTCGCCATTTCAGCTACGCTAAAAGTAATAACCCTTTGTAAATAGCGTGGTTTGTATTTCGGTTACGGAACAAATAACATTTTTCAATATTAAACTTAGCCGGTGATTATATAGGCTGATTCACACCCAGGGGGGTGGGTAGAGACCAGCATTACTTGTTTACATTATTATGAGCTAAGTATTTTGTATTTCATTTTAGCAGTTATTCAAAATAACAAACATAAAATAAATCAGTACCTGGTAAGGAAGTCGACTTGAACAATTACTCTGCCTTTTTAAGTACGTCTTCCTTACGGAGCCTCGCGATCCTCTTAGGATGCTGAGCGACCCCTAGGATCTGAAGTATCAAGGGTTGCAACCCATACAACAGGACCTCATCAAAACCTCTAATCTAGGCGCTTCTCAAGAAATGACTTTGACCACCCGCCAAATCAACCAGGATGCGAAAGGCTTCTTAGCCTTCCGGACAACCCAAAAACAATAATAAAACATTTCAAGAGAAAGATTAAAAAGGTTATGGAATTAGGGAATTGTAGTGGTTGAGCCCTCACCCACTACTGCACTCGTTGCTACGAATGGTCCCAGAGTGTAGCAGTTCTCGTAAAGAGACTGGACATTCTTAAGATAAAAAGACGCGAACACTGACTTGCTTTTCCAATAGGTTGCGTCGATTATACTTTGCAGAGATCTATTTTGTTTAAAGGCCACGGAAGTTGCGACAGCTCTAACTTCGTGTGTCCTTACCTTCAGCAAAGCTTGGTCTTCCTCATTCAGATGGGAATGAGCTTCTCGTATTAACAGTCTGATAAAATAGGATAAAGCATTCTTTGACATAGGCAAAGATGGTTTCTTAATTGAACACCATAAAGCTTCAGACGGGACTCGTAAAGGTTTTTAAATAGAACTTAAGAGCTCTTACAGGACATAAGACTCTTTCTAGTTCATTTCCAACCATACGATAAGTTTGGAATATCGAACGATATTGGCCAAGGCCGAGAAGGCAGCTCGTGTTTGGCTATAAAACCAAGTTGTAGAACATGTAGCCGTTTCGGATGAGAATCCGATGTTCTTGCTGAAGGCATGAATCTCACTGACTCTTTTAGCTGTGGCTAAGCATACCAGGAAAAGAGTCTTTAAGGTGAGATCTTTCAGGGAGGCTGATTGTAGCGGTTCGAACCTGTCTGACATAAGGAATCTTAGTACCACGTCTAAATTCCAACCAGGTGTAACCAAACGACGCTCCTTCGTGGTCTCAAAAGACTTAAGGAGGTCCTGTAGATCTTTATTGTTGGAAAGATCTAAGCCTCTGTGACGGAAGACTGATGCCAACATGCTTCTGTAACCCTTGATAGTGGGAGCTGAAAGAGATCGTTCTTTCCTCAGATATAAGAGGAAGTCAGCTATTTGAGTTACAGAGGTACTGGTCGAGGATACGGATACTGACTTGCACCAGTTTCGGAAGATTTCCCACTTCGATTGGTAGACTCTAAGGGTGGATGTTCTCCTTGCTCTAGCAATCGCTCTGGCTGCCTCCTTCGAAAAGCCTCTAGCTCTCGAGAGTCTTTCGATAGTCTGAAGGCAGTCAGACGAAGAGCGTGGAGGCCTTGGTGTACCTTCTTTACGCGTGGCTGACGTAGAAGGTCCACCCTTAGGGGAAATGTTCTGGGAACGTCTACTAGCCATCGAAGTACCTCGGTGAACCATTCTCTCGCGGGCCAGAGGGAAGCAACTAGCGTCAACCTTGTCCCTTCGTGAGAGGCGAACTTCTGCAGTACCTTGTTGACAATCTTGAACGGTGGGAATGCATATAGATCTAGATGTGACCAATCTAGTAGAAAGGCATCTATAGGAACTGCTGCTGGGTCCGGGATTGGTGAGCAAAATATTGGGAGCCTCTTGGTCATCGAGGTTGCGAAGAGATCTATGGTTGGCTGGCCCCAGGTGGCCCAAAGTCTCTTGCATACATCCTTGTGGAGGGTCCATTCTGTTGGAATTATTTGTCCCTTCCGACTGAGACAATCTGCCATGACATTCAAGTTGCCTTGGATGAACCTCGTTACTAGTGATATGTCTAGACCTTTTGACCAGGAGAGGAGGTCCCTTGCGATCTCGTACAATGTCAGAGAGTAGGTCCCTCCTTGCTTGGAGATGTACGCCAAAGCCGTGGTGTTGTCCGAGTTCACCTCCACCACTTTGCCTTGAAGGAGAGACCTGAAGCTTTTCCAGGTCAGACTTACTGCCAGTAGCTCCTTGCAGTTGAAATGCATTGTCCTTTGACTCGAGTTCCATAATCCCGAGCATTCCCGACCGTCTAATGTCGCACCCCAGCCTACGTCCGATGCGTCCGAGAAGAGAACGTGGTTGGGAGTCTGAACAGTCAGGGGAAGACCCTCTCTAAGGTTGATATAGTCCTTTCACCAAGTCAGACAAGACTTTATCTTTCTGGAAACCGGGATCGAGACCGCTTCTAGCGTCTTGTCCTTTTTCCAGTGAAAAGCTAGATGGTATAGAAGAGGACGGAGGTGTAGTCTTCCTAGTGACACAAAATGATCCACGGATGACAGTGTCCCTACCAGACTCATCCACAGCCTGACTGGGCAGCGTTCCTTCTTCAGCATCTTCTGGATGGATAGCAGGGCTGGGGGTTGATCGTCTTGTTCAGCAACGTCCTCATCAGAGGGTTCCTCATCCGAAACTGATGAGGAAACGGCAACGGAGTGGGCAACGTCTGACTCGCTGAATCCGGTCGCACTGGTGGATGCGTGACGGAGCCGGACGCAATATCATGGAACTGCTGCACAGTCTGTGAACTGTCAACAACCATGGGAGCGCGAGGAAGTACAGCGTCAACCCGAAACTGTCTAGACTGTCTGGGTTGTGCAGTCAACACCCTACCGGGTTGCTGAGGTTGACGCACTGCGTCACAACAAGTCACCTCTGCTGGTTGTTAAACGTCCTGAACGTCAACAACCACCTCCGAGCGTCGCTTAACGTCAACGTGCGACTGGCAACCCACACTGGGTCGCATCGGTGGAGGAACCACCTCAACTGGCAGACGCGAGTAGGTTACCTCAGCGTCAACAGGGCGCACAACCGACCGGTTGGAAGGTTGTTGGCCAGAAGGAGGAACCACCTCAACTGGCAGACGCGAGTAGGTTACCTCAGCGTCAACAGGGCGCACAACCAACCGGTTGGAAGGTTGTTGGCCAGAAGGTTCTTCTCCGCATTTAAGTCCTCTATCAAGGACGCAAGCTTGGACTGCATGTCTTGCAGCAAAGCCCATTTAGGGTCTACGGGAGCAGGTGTGGCAACAGATGGGGTTAGCGACTGAGGCGGAACCATTTACCATCCCTAAAAGCCTTGTTATGTGTGACATAATAGTACAGCAAAATTTCAAAGGCTCGACAAAAGTTGAGAAGTTGACCTGTAAACAACTTGGAGCGTCTCCTGGCTAGGCGCCAGGGCGAGTCTACCAGAATTGAGAAGTCTATCTGGGCAGAGGCATGAACTCCCAAGCCGAGAACTTCTCTCGTGTCCTATCAGACTCTCGCTCTATAAGCCAGTTTAAAAGAAGGGAAATCAAAGGCTGTATCCCTAAAACTCCTCCTGGTGCAAAAACCAGTCGCCTAGCCAACGTAACGCTCTCTAGGAGAGCGAGAGAGCACTAGCTTAAAAACAACGGCTTCGAAGTAGCTAGGCCTAGTGTAAGTTCTGACGTTTAGGCGAACGAGGAGCAGCAGTTACAAGATCCGTACGAAGATCCTTAAAAAATCATCATGATTTAATTAAAGTCCATAGGAGGCTAAGCAGCTTAAGGCTCCTCTCCAAATGACAGAGTCCTCAAGGGAATATCAGTAGGAGGGAGAACAGCACTTTCTCATCTACAGGAACCTTGTCCGACAAAAGCTAGGTTACCTCAGTGAGTCTCTCACTGGTGCATTAGTAGCAGACCAGAAGGCAACGTCATGTAACTGCTTGACAGTCTGTGAACTGTCAACAACTGAACTGTCAACCACAACAGGTGTGTGAGGACATACAGTGTTCACTCGAGACTGCTTTGACTGTCTATACTGAGCAGTCAAAACAACTCTAGAATGCGGAGGTTGACGCACCGCGTCAAAACAAAACAACTTAGACTGTTGTTGTACCTCGCGAACGTCAACGGAAGGTTCCGTGCGTTACTGAACGTCAACATGCGGCTGGCAGGGTACACTGGAACGCATGGGTGGCGGGACTCTCTTGGAGTGCGGGAGAAGGTCGCCTCAGCGTCCACAGGACGCACAACCGTGGTTGGTTGTAGGCTAGAGGTTGGTGCAGTGTCAACCTTCTCCGCACGAAAGTCCCGCATCAATGACGTTAACTGAGACTGCATGGTCTGCAGCAAAGACCACTTAGGGTCTACAGGAGCAGGTGCGGCAACAGACGGTGTGAATGCCTGATGCGGTACCGCTTTGCCTCTCTTAGGAGGTGAGCAGTCGTCGGAAGACTGCAGCGAGTCCGAACTGACCCAGTGGCTACAACTGGGCCGTTGGACTTGCGCGGAAGGGACCGACTTGCGCTTAATAAGCTGCGAGACCTTGGTCCATGGTTTCTTACGAGAAACCTCTTCCGCAGACGAGAAATAAATGGGCTCTCTCGTCTTTGTGTGGGTGGGGCGATCTTGGGTAGATACGCCCGAAACCACGGAGGGAAACGTCTGTTCGTTGATCAAGGCCTGACGAACCCATAAGTCGTTCGACATTACTTCTCCCCTGGGCTTGGGAGCTTGCAAGAGGTCCCGGACTAGGTGAACGACAGGCACGAACAGACGAACCCTCGGACGCAACACTGTAACACTTTGCGCATATCACTTTATCACTTCGATTTTCTGTTTTGCACTTATTTCACTGAAATCGAAAATTTTACTGATTTCTACCTGAAACACGCAATTCTACCCTCATTAAAAGGTAGTAATTGCGAAATCAGTCGTATAATGCAGCTCATTAATACTAGCAAAAAACAGAAAACATATATAAAGATAAAAAATTCAGTGGCTGGGAAAGAGACTAAACACTAGTTCAAATAAACTACGTTTACAATCTCTCACCGCACATAGCCTGGGGACAAGAATAAAACCCTAGAAACGTTTTACCTTCTTCCCCGTACAGCGACTAGGGACGAGAGTAACACGAGAAAAACGTTACCCGCTTGAACGGAACGTTTTCTCTCCTCTCTCTCCCTCCGTCTCTATCTCTCTCTCTCTTTCTCTCTTGATTTCGCACCTAAGAGAAGACCCCAATTATATATCGTCAAAAACATGTTATTTGACTAAAGGAAAAAAAACTGAAAGGTTTTCCAATAAAAAGTTCCTTTAATTTAGAATTTAAAACATTAAAGCTAAGAAAGAATGAACAAAACGTCAGAATCGATTTACTCTTACTGCAAAGTGAAACCGTGATACACTCTCTCTCTATCGTAACGATAGAGCGCATGTTGAACGTCCTGAACGTCAACAACTGCGTAGTCTAAAAAACTAAACGTTAGTTCATCTTTGAAAACAGTACGAAGACTATCAAAGAAATTCTTTCATAAAACATTAAATTTAAAAAGTTTTAAATTCTTTAAAGGCTAAATACGATATAACGGGCTCAACGTTGATTAACTTCGGTTCCAAGTTAGGACCGCCTACTATCAGGAAAGGTCGCATATAAACAAAACATAAAAATTATCTTTATATGTTTATAATAAATGGAAAGTTAATCGAAGAGGCCTAATAAAGGCGGAGAGATATAAAATATATAGATCTATAACGTGTTAAGCAAAATTACTAAAAACCTAAACACACTTCCATCTAAGGGAAGGGTCGGCCATTTAAAAGTGAAAGAGAGTCCATACTCTCTTTGTCACCCTAATTAAATCTATCCAAAACGAGTTCAAGTTTTGAGATGAAGATAAAACACCTGCATAGCGAAAGCTCAAAACTAGAATAGTGTACTTCACCAAATAGTTGTGAAAACAAATCCAGTTAGTAACAGCGTATTAGTAGGTCTTGCCGGTAGCCCGACAGAGAGAAAATTGGTTCTGTGTTTACATTGAGTACTGAGTACCTGCTAGACAGATGGCGCTGTTGATGTACACCCCCTACCTGCATAGCGATCGCTGGCGTATTTTGAACGTAGAGTTTTCTGTCGAGCAACAGAGTTGCAGCCTATATAATCACCGGCTAAGTTTAATATTGAAAATTGTACTTTTCCCAACTGTACAAACCTGAGTCATATAATTGGAGTATGATTTCAGCGAAGCCAGAAACCCAGCTGTTAAAAAATTATAATGAGATCCTGGTAGTTACTGGAAGGTAGAGGAGGAAGTCCTTCCCCTGTGAGCTCATTGAGAAGCCACTTTGACCTTCACCTAGAACTTGTGAAGTATAACTTGAAAGACTCTGGTATGTAAAGCTAGGAAAAATACAAATTACTTTTAAAAAGTTGTGATTTGTTCCTACACAGATACAAACACTCATCCTTTAATGGTAGACATATCCTTAGGACAGATGAAATTCCTATACTCAAACTGGCTGGATTAAGATCCCAGGATATCTAAGCACTCATTTCTTAGGAGGAGCACAACTGTTACTCCAATCCACTTTTTATAACCTCAGTTTCAAGAAGTAGGCTAAGTTACTGTTATCTGACAGGCAGTCACGGAAGAACCTACATCCTACCTGAATATGGTGGATGTGATGTAAGACTTAAGTAAAATGATGGGTTGATATTGTGGAATGATCTTCCCAATCAGGTAGTTGAATCAGTATGACTTCAAAAGTTCAAACTTACAACAAATGTTTTTATGTGGAACAGGCTGACATAAGTCTTTTTATAGTTATATATGAATTATCTGTTTTAATGTTGTTAATGTTTTCTAAAATATTTTATTCTATTTTTTTTATTACTTCTTATATCGGTTATTTACTTCCTTGTTTCCTTTCCTCACTTGGTTATTTTTTCCTGTTGGAGCCCTTGGGTTTATAGCATCTTGCTTTTCAAACTAGAGTTGTAGCTTGGCTAGTAATAGTAATAGTAATAATAATAATAATAACAATAATATTACTATTCATACTTCCACTCATCGGGAAGATGAGGGAATAAGCACTTCTATCTTAACATCTTATAGAATAGTTACTTGGTAAGGTAGCTTATCAGCATCAAAGTGTTCCAGCGACATAACGGCCCAACCATGGCACCTGTTGGGAGGGGAAAGAGATGATGTTGGAACTATCTTAGACAAGACACTTCTTGTTCTGTTAGGAAGCTAGGTAAACTAAACCACCTGCTATGCTTCCTTACTTCCTTTCCTTATTGGGCTATTTTCCCTGTTGGAGCCCATAGGCTTATAGCATCCTGCTTTCTCAACTAGGGTTGTAGCACTTGTAGGTTAGCTACCAAAATTAATAATAATAAAGATGTATGCATCCAGGTTGTCCCAGGGATGTTGGAATACATTTTCCAATGGGACAGATGGGTCTGGAACTGGTGAACAAAATATTGGTAGTTTCTTGTTCAAGTGAGTTGTGAACAAGTCTATTGCTGGGGAACCCCAACAGGCAAGAAGCCTTTCCACCACACAGGGAAGCAAGGACCACACTGTTCCCACTATCTGCCCATGAAGGTTGAGAGAGTCTGCTAGAACATACCTCTTGCCTGAAATATACCTCACTGGTAGCTCTACTGCGATGTCACACGTCCTACTATGTGCCTTTGATACTTCATTGAGGATTTGAAACACCATCTCTCCCAGCTTGTTGATGAAGGCCAGGCAACGCTACTGTGTGCTCTATCAAACTCTGTTGGAAAGACTGCAGGGATAGCACAGCAGCTTGCATTTCCAGGAGGTTGATATGCAGGCTCTTTTCATCTTCAGACCACAGCCCCTAGGCAATCTTGTTCCTCATGTGTGTGCCCCACCATTCCTTTGAGGATTAGCTTAGTTGTACTCAAAACTGAGACTGTAAACCCTCTCAGACTTTTTCCTCTTCCTAGCAAACTCAGATCAGTGCACTAGAGACCACTCCATATACTTAAATGCGGGAGCTTCATACGAAAACACATATCCTTTGCAGCAGCAAAAATGTTGATGGGGGTTAATTTCAGGTTTACTCATGTACTGGCCACAGCCCTTACTGGGCTTGCCAGGACACAGTCGTATGTCTGACCAAGAATCTGATATCATCAATTATGCAATCAAAAGCACACAATTTGAAAATAGAAAGAAGACTGATTAGAAAATTCAACAGAAACGCCAAGAAGTACAGTACTTCTATACTCTTTGGCTGCCAAAGTAAAAGTGAAGGTAGCGCTACATGCTGGGTGGGCAGGGGTTCTCCAGTACCTGGCAGCCAGCTGTATTTACCTCATTAAAAAGCTTAACGGCTATTTTCCAGCACCTCTGAAGCCATACTCCTATTAACGGATGAAGGTTTGTATTGCATAATAAGAACAACTTTTCTTTATCACCATCTTTTAAAGAGCCGACTTCAAAGACATGGTTGCTTTTGATTTTGCCACTAGACCTGATTTCATATTCACTCTGAACGAGACGGCTCGGTGGAACAGTGCGTCTTAACTGGACTCTCCATTTTTTTTACTGTTCCCTCTACCTCTTCTGGTGAAAATAAAGGCTGAACTGTGACTAATTGGTGCATTCTTCTGAGCAAGAGCCTCTTATTGTTGGATCTGTCTGGCAAATTTTGAGGCTATGGCATCACATAAGCACCCAGTTGTTCTACTGGTTAGCCGACTGGTGGATTATGAACTTGACTGCCTTCACCCCATACAAAACTAAGTTTGCAAAATACTGCTTCTCCTTAGGGTTAGATACATTCTGAGAAGAGGCAAAGAAAGCCACAACTACCGACCAGTGGTCTGGCAATGAGCTTGCTAGTAGGCTAGCCATAGCTGTAACCTTGATATTCGTCAACTCTGAGGCCAAAAATATGGTTGATCATGTCCCCAGTCTCTCAGTCGAAGTTCCAGGTGTGAAGGTTAATATAGCTGCATTCAAGGGTAGTGTGAGACAACGTTTTGTCTAGAGAACGCTGGAGGCAAAATTTCAGTCAAGCAGCCTGCCCTATGCAAGTTCAGTCTACCAGAGACTTGCATATCAGCATTTCTGGGCTTGAACCTGTGCCGGCCAGTGAATAAGCTCCTATTAGCACTTATTCTTAGGTAATTTACTGCTAAATATATCAGAGAAAAAATGTAAAGGAGTGCTAGGTTAACTAGCTCGCTCACCTATTGGTGTCGGTATAAAATTGGGCGTATAATCCAGAGGTCCCGCACTATTTAGATTCATCCACGACAAAGACCCCAATAGAGGAGAGCCGTTCAACCTCACTCGGCACCACCAACTCTGCATCCGCTCAGAACTCAACTCCTTTTTAGCACGCCTGTGTTGTAACCCGCTTTTTTTGTGCTCTCGTGTTTTGCCTTATTTTCCACTGGATTATGGCTTCTTCATCGGTTTCCCAGGAGACACCGTCTAAGTTAAGTACCAAGCTATGTTTTGCTGTGTTTTGAGCAATCTAGATCGTTTAATATTTAAATTATAGGAGTTTATTCTCTTCGATCATCTCGGTCTTGCTCGATTCCGCTTACAGTTGGTACTCCTGTTTTGAGAGCTTTTAGTTTCACTCGCGGTGTTACTAAGTGTATTATTTTTATTATTAGTTAAAAGTTTTTTATATGTTATTGTGGATATTCATTATTTAGCGTTTAGAACCCTTGTGATTCATATTTAGGGCCGATATCAAGTTACGTATCGTAGATGGCTTGCCGACCTTCGTTACTAGGCGGCAATTTTATTATATAAGCCATCAGGTGTTGTCCTTTGGGATTTATTTACTATGTTGCATGCCTTGCCCTAAATTTTTTATGTGTATATTTATATAATTTTCAACGCTATTACTATTATAATGAATATTTGTGCTTATTACTCCGTATGATCTGTCTGGTAGTGTTTGGGGATCGTCAGTTGGTAGCCCTGCTGCTCCGTATCACGTGATCCTCCCCCTCTCGCTAGGTTGGTGGCTAGGCTTCTCTCCCCCCTCCCCTAGGGGACCGTTGCCTTCCCTCCTTTTAGAGGGGGTAGTTCAGTGTTTATGGACTTTGTCCTCCGGGTGTCCCGGCGGTTTCGTCTCTGTCTAGACGGGTTGGCCACCGGTCAACAGAGTGGGATCCCGGTGCACCCTATTTTATATTCACCTATCACACTTTTATTATGTTATACGAAACCCTCCGGGTTCGGTTGGCGGTTCTTATCTACAGTTCCGCCCCCCTATTAATTTATAACAGTTCCTATGATTATATATGATTATATATGACAGATCACTATCCCGGAGTTCCTATATGTATTGGTTTATGGATATACTTTTATTTCCCGGCCCGGGGCTTAACCTCGCTCCGGGAAATCAGACACCATGTGTCTTAATTCTTTGTTGCATCCTTTTTTATGATCCCGGCTCGACCGGAATGGATAGCTATACTCTAGTCTTAAGTTAGACTTATGTTTAGGCCCGGGTCCTCCGGACCCGCCCCTACTTGAGAGTATTACAGTTAAGCTCTAGTCTTAAGTTAGACTTATGTTAGTCCCGGGTCCTCCGGACCCGCCCCTACTTAAGAGAATTACAGTTTCTCATATACTATTCTTTTTATAGATGGTGCATTGTCAGACGACGGCCTGTGCGGCTGTTCTTCATCAGCCTTGTGGCCATACTGTATGTAGGTCTCACGCCCTCTGCGGAGTTCAGCTGGAGGACATAGTGGTCTGGCACCCTGATAACTGTATGGTCTGTTTTGACCTCATCACCACCCTCGGATCTGATTCGGTGAGTCCCGTTGGCTATGTTGCCTTTCTAATTATTTTACCTTTTTTGGTATACATACACTATTTAGTAAGATTTCTATGGTCTTGAAGGACCACCGGGAATCTTCCTTTTTATAATTCCCACTATTATTTCAGGCATCCCCGGAGCAGAAGACTGCGGCTCGGGCCACACTGAAAGTGTGGGTTGGGGGATTTGCCAGAAACGTCAAATCTAAACAGCCTTACGTCCTATCTGAAGACTACTGTGCCATGATCTACCCTAATGCCAAGTCTTCAGCCGCTGTGGCTAGGCATGTTGCGGCACCCATCATTGCCGACATTGATGCCACCATAGCGGGATTCATCGACCAGGAACAAGATCCGTTGGATGCCCCCGGAGATCTGGAAGACAATGTTGCTTCCATGAACTTGGATGTTGAACCCATGTTATTGGATGATCCGGATGCAGGTAGGGTGGTAAGTGAGGCAGGTGTTACCGGCGCTGAGATTCCTATCCTCAGCCCCGCTCTTTCTTCTTCATCTGATCTCTCTTCTTTTCATGGTTTCTCTGGGGACCGTGATTCGTCTCATCGATCACACCCGGTTCCCCCCAAAGATAAGTCTACGTCTAGAACTTTGCCAAAAGCTCGTAAGCCCCACAAGGCTTCCCATAGTTCCAAGCCAAATACAAACCCGTCATCTAAGGCTTCCGGCTCCTCCTCTAAGTCTCACGACCCGGGAGTACAATCCGCCACTTCTGCTCCTAGCCCGGGCCTTTCCGAATCAGCCATGCTTCGCATCGTGTCGGAGATGCAATCTAAGATTGTGTCAGAAATGCAGGCCAAGATGGAAACGATGTTCTCTAACATTGGTCAGAGACTTGGGGCATTAGAGCAAGGTGCTCCGGAGCGAGTTCAAAGCTCTCTCATCCCGGATGCCTCTAAGCTCCCGCCGTTTACCAAGAATAACCCTTGGCGCATGGCTCTTCATTCCCCATTCTCAGACGGGATGTTAACATTGGAAGGTCTTGGCACTCGTCCTCTGGAGGATTTTGAATTCTTTCCTCCTGGTCTAGCATTTCCATTTCATGGTTATGCCAGGCTTACCGAGGAAGCTCTGGTTCGGCTGGATAAGGTCCCCAAAGAGACTGTCATTTTCCCAAAAGAACAAGCCCAATCTGTTTGGGCTAGGTTCCTGAATGATATTGGTTGCACCAATACCATGTTGACGCCTTATAAGAGTTCCTTCACAATGTTCTTAATGGACAAAAACACCGTGACTCCATGCGTCAATAAGGTAGCAGAGCTTGCTTTCCAATATGCTCTGGAGGAGAAGCCCTTGCCTCCCATCCGAGAGGTGGATCCGATCTCCCTCCTTCTTCCTTCAGGTAATGAGTGTTGGGACAATGTCCATACCACTTTTACTTCTGGCAAGCTAACAGCGGACTGTGCTTCAGTTATGTTTAGTGAGCGGCTTCCCCGTCTCCCGGAGTCTCTTATTAAACAGGAGTATGATTCCCGCCTACGTGTTGGCCGAACTTTGAACTTGGCCACGTCTACGGAGTCGATAGCCTTAACTTATGATACTGAGAGTATCTTTAAGTCTCTCAATAAGGCTACGTTGCAGTCATTATATTTCGATTTATATGACTTTGCTATTGCTAAACGTAGGTGCCGCAAACACGTCCTGGCTGAGGCGACTATTAGGCACGAGCCTAATAAACTTATCCGGTCCTCTTGCTGGGGTTCAAATCTCTTCCCTGAGGATCTTGTGGAGGAAGTCTTGGCAGAGGCTACTAGAGTCAATCAGAGCCTTAAAGCCCGTTGGGGTTTGACTCCTAAGCGGAAATATGACCCCGCAAATTACCAAGCCCGGGGTAGGAAGAAGCTCCGCCCGTATACCTCCACCCAGTTCCGGCAACAGCAGAGTAGTTCGTCCATTTTCCGACAGCCTCTTCCTCCATCTCCTGCTGCTCCTGCACAGCCTTCCACCTCTCAGGCTCCTTCATCGGACGACTATGTCACCGTTCTGCTCCCTAAGAGCCAGCTTCCCGGTGCCTCCACCACCTCTCCAGCCTTTAACCAGTCTTATGAGGCTCAAGGCTCTTCCCAGAGTTATAACAGAGGTAGAGGCTACCACCGTGGTTCAAACCAGAACAGAGGTAGAGGCAGATTCTTTCGCAAGGGAAAGAACTTCCGAGGCGGACGTGGAGGCAACTCCTCAAGCCAATACTGAGGTGCAGCGGGTAGGGGGGAGGCTTTATGCCTTCCGCAACAAATGGAGGTTCAGTCCCTGGGCTTTCAGTATCATCTCCAAGGGACTGGGGTGGAGTTGGATTCAAGGACCTCCTCCTCCGAACAGATTTCATCAACATTCCACTCCGGACCTAGTCGAATTTGTCCAGGACCTGTTACAAAAGAACGCCATACAAGAAACGAAACACCTGAAGTTTCAGGGTCGGCTGTTCAGTGTCCTGAAGAAGGATTCGGACAAGAGAAGAGTGATTCTAGACCTATCCCTTCTCAACTTGTCCATTCAATGCGACAAGTTTCGAATGCTTACCGTCTCGCAGGTGCGGACCTTACTTCCCCGTGGGGCCGTCACCACCTCTATCGATCTTACAGACGCCTATTATCACGTCCCGATAGCGAGACACTTCCGTCCGTATCTAGGCTTCCGCCTAGGGGACAAAAATTACTCCTTCAAGGTGATGCCTTTCGGGCTCAACATCGCCCCAAGGATCTTCACAAAGTTAGCAGAAGTTGCTGTTCAGGAACTCAGAAATCAAGGGATTCAAGTAGTAGCCTATCTGGACGACTGGCTCATTTGGTCAGACACCTCCCAAAATTGCCTAAAAGCCACTCACAGAGTCATCCAATACCTTCAATCTCTAGGCTTCCAGATCAACTTCAAGAAGTCCCGTCTTCTTCCGAAATCAAAGTTCCAATGGCTCGGCCTGCAATGGGATCTTATATCTCATACTCTGTGTCTTCCCAAACCCAAGAGGTTAGAGATTGCAAGGAACACCAAACGCTTTCTCAAAGACAAAGTAAGTTCCAGACGACTCCAAGAGAGGATCCTAGGGTCCCTTCAATTTGCCTCAGTGACGGATCTACTTCTGAAGGCAAAATTGAAAGATATCAATCGTGTCTGGCGTTCGAGGGCGAACCGGAAGCTCCGGGACAGGAAAGTCCGCCTTCCTCCTATTCTCCGGGAAAGACTTCTTCCTTGGACAAGGGCCAACAATCTGTCAAAGTCAGTTCCCCTTCGATTTCCGCCTCCGAAGTTAATCATTCACACGGACGCATCCCTATCAGGTTGGGGCGGCTATTCTCAGCTCAGGAAAGTTCAAGGTCTTTGGTCTCCCTTATTCCGCCAATTTCACATCAATGTGCTGGAGGCCATGGCAGTTCTTCTAACCCTGAAACGTCTCGCTCTACCCAAAAAACAACACCTTCGCCTGGTTCTCGACAGCGAAGTGGTGGTCCGCTGCCTCAACAGAGGCGGATCAAAATCAGGGCCTCTGAACCATGTTCTAGTAGCCATATTCTCCCTAGCAGCCTCGAACCGTTGGCATCTTTCAGCTGTCCACCTGGCGGGAGTCCGGAACGTAGTGGCAGACGCCTTGTCCCGGACCTCCCCTCTAGAATCGGAATGGTCACTCGATCTAAAGTCATTCCGGTGGATTCTCTCTCGAGTTCCCGGTCTCCAAGTGGACCTCTTCGCCACGGAGTCCAACCACAAATTGAGAGTATATGTGGCTCCCAATCTAGACCCTCAGGCTTACGCCACAGACGCCATGTCACAGAATTGGGACATCTGGGAAAGGATTTATCTCTTTCCCCCAGTGAATCTTTTACTGAAAGTCCTAGACAAACTGAGATCCTTCAAGGGACGAGTAGCCTTGGTCGCACCCAACTGGCCCAAGAGCAATTGGTACCCTCTCCTGCGAGAGTTGAGACTACATCCTCACCCGATACCCAATCCGGTTCTGTCTCAGATAGTACAAACACGCGTTGTGTACGCTTTCTCAAACATTCAGAGCGCCCTAACTTTATGGACTTCATGAAGTTTGCGGCCATGCATGGTGCCAATATCGATCCTCAAAACACCCTGTTCCTAGAATCAGATAAACGGGATTCCACCATCCGTCAATATGATTCTGCGGTTAAAAAGTTGGCTAAATTTTTGATAGACTCAGACGTACACTGTATGAACTTGAACCTTACAGTCACTTTCTTTAGAACTTTATTAGAATCAGGTCTGGCAGCCAATACTATCACCACTATTAAATCTGCTTTGAAAAAGATCTTCCTAGTGGGTTTTAACATAGACTTAACCGACTCTTTGTTAGCTTTAATTCCGAAAGCCTGTGCCAGACTGAAACCGGTTACTCGTCCTACCCCGGTTACCTGGTTCCTTAATGATGTACTCAAATTGGCTTCTGATACCATTAACAGTTCTTGTGATTACATTCCCCTTCTCAGGAAAACACTTTTCCTGGTGAGCTTGGCTTCCGGGGCAAGAATTTCTGAACTGGCAGCCTTGTCAAGAGACCCGGGTCATATTGAGTTCCTTCCTTCGGGAGAGGTCCTTCTTTCACCTAACAAATTCTTTTTAGCTAAGAACGAAGACCCTCAGAACAGATGGTCCTCCTGGAAAATTGTTCCCCTCACGCAAGATCCGTCTCTGTGCCCTGTTACTACTCTTAGGTCTTATTTATCCCGGACCTCCTCTAACTCCTCGGGGCCTCTATTCGTTAGAGAACAAGGCGGTACCATTACCATTAAAGGGATCAGGCAACAAATTTTGTATTTTATTAAACAAGCTAGCCCTGACTCTTTTCCTCTTGCACATGATATCAGAGCGGTTGCTACTTCGGTGAACTTTTTTCACCACATGAATTTTACGGACCTTTCCAGGTATACAGGGTGGAAATCACCGTCAGTGTTCAAGAAACACTACCTTAAACATTTGGAAGCCCTTAAATTTCCTACAGTAGCTGCAGGGAGCGTAGTTACCCCCAGGTAACTCACATGTTAATTCTTTGTCATTTTATCTCTCCCCCTTACCTGCCTCATTTATACCCTATTTGTATTCGTTGGTTTCGCACCTGATTATTATTACTATATTTGTAAATTTTTGACCTCTGAGTATCTGTATATATCATCACTCACGGCATTATTATACCTTACCTTTTTGTCAATTGTTCTACCAAGTGGATTTATATTCTTTTTAAGATACCCTTATAGCTGTTTTTGGCACTCATCTCTGATTAAAGTAACTTGTATTTTCCTTATGTTTATGTTTTTCCTTTATTTTGCAAGTTTGGTGACATTTCTCTTGTATATATTCACTGGCCGGCACAGGTTCAAGCCCAGAAAAGGGATTTTGACGTAGGAAAAATCTATTTCTGGGCGAGGGACCTGTGCCGCCCAGTGAACCCTCCCAGCTCCTCTCCCTTGGAGTCCCCAAACTTTGGGTGCTAAGGAGTTGGGTTCTGAGCGGATGCAGAGTTGGTGGTGCCGAGTGAGGTTGAACGGCTCTCCTCTATTGGGGTCTTTGTCGTGGATGAATCTAAATAGTGCGGGACCTCTGGATTATACGCCCAATTTTATACCGACACCAATAGGTGAGCGAGCTAGTTAACCTAGCACTCCTTTACATTTTTTCTCTGGTATATTTAGCAGTAAATTACCTAAGAATAAGTGCTAATAGGAGCTTATTCACTGGGCGGCACAGGTCCCTCGCCCAGAAATAGATTTTTCCTACGTTAAAATCCCTTTATTAATTGCCTCCCAGGCCAGGTCTGAAGTGGAAATTTTAGTTACCTGAGGAATACCAAAGAACTTTCTCCATCTTCCTACATTTCTTTGGTACAGTACTTTGGTTTGCACATTCCCACCAAAAGGAGGGTGACAGATAAGCTTCAGAAGTCAGGGTTTAAAGAGAAGAAAGAAGAGAACCAGTAGATTTCTTTACTTCTGTGGAAGAACCAAAAATTTAAGAATCTTGCTTGGTTTACTTCGTCTTCTTGTCAAACTCTTGAGAGGATTTAAACTCTGTTAGGACATAGTGATACCCCTACTGACAGGAGGGGGAGGATCCCTTGGAGGTACAGCAATATCCTTGCCATGCTGAAGGGAATCTCTCCTTTTAGTCTTGTAGAGCCATTTAAAGCTGGGCAAAGGTCTATTAGACAAAAGTGTAGCTGGAAATGGACTGTGACGTGTTGAAGGACGCAAGCGATTCCTTCCTTACAGTGACTTCACCGAAGATGATAGTGGCCTTGAAGGCAACGATCCTTAATCATCTGCTTCTCCTGGAGAAAGCAAGATGAAGAACCACACACTGACAAATAATTTGTAAAGAAATAAAAATAAATCAATAAGCCAAGTTTGTAACAATGTGTCTGTACTACTTAACCCTTTTACCCCCAGGCTATTTGGAACTTTGCAACCCTTAACCCCCAGATGTTTTTTTTTTCCACATTTTGCAATATATATTTATTTTAATTGCTCTAAAAGCCTTAATTTTCATTATAGAGAGGTCAGGTTGGTCTCATTCTTTTGAAAAATGCCTGAAGTTTCTCATAAAGTTATAAAAAATATGCAAAAATAAATGTAAAAAGCAGTTTTTTGCAAGGACATACCAGTACGTCCATAGGGTTAAAGGGATGAGTTTTATGAAACGTACCAGTACGTCCATTGGGGGTAAAAGGGTTAACATCTGAAGTCAAAGTGGCTTCTCAGTGAGCTATTAGGGGATTGAGGCTTCAGCAACTACCCACCAGTAACTACTGACACCTTAGAATTTTCAACAGCTGATTTTCCGGCTTCCTTGAAATCATAGTCCTATTGAAGGACGAGGGTTTGTATTGGTGTAAGAAAAAAAAAATTCAATCCAATTACAAGTTACTGATCTCATTAACATTACCTATACACTGTAACACCTTAGGAAATACAATATACTTTACTGCATATCCCTGGAATATGACAAGTTGTAATGCACAGCCTTAACAAAGTTGTGAGCTCATAATATATTGGGTTTTATATCTGACAGGTAATTTCAACTGGTTTTTCCTTATCACAAAGAGATTTTTTCTTTTATCAAAATCTTTTATTTTTATACAATCTAACGTGTAATATATGTTGTAGTTGTTAGACAATGATCTCATTGCTTTACTAGAGGTACTGGAAGGGAAGAAAATGGAAAAACGTCACATTCCAAGCTTCCAGAAACGAAAGCAACGTGAGCATCAGGGGAGGTTCATAGAAATAATGGTACCATTATAATGCTTTGAATCCTAATAATTAAAGTACTGTGTAAAACAAAACAAATATAACAAAAGCAAGTTTAGACTGCTTGGCTATTTACAAATAAATTGAATAAAAATTAAGAACAGAATATTCAAATATTACCCAGTCTTTCCACTCCACATGATGATAAATGAACTATATATTTGGAGAACTCCTCACTGTCTTTCCACAGCTCTGAAAGAAATAAATGAAATTGAATATATAACTCAACCTCTTGATACTTTACATACCATTAAATTATTTTCTTTTATCTAAATAAAAATATACTTTTGCTTTTAATAGTTGTTCCAAGTAACAATGAACCTTTGATATCTAAAAAAAAAAAAAAAAAATTCCTTGAAGGATATCTATTTATCCACCCTTAGAGACTTCCAAAGCTTGAAACTTAACTTAAGCTGTGACTTCATCATCATGAAGTTATCTTAAATATTATCAAATACATGTATATATTTATATAAATATATATGCATATATATATATAAATAAATATATATATATATATATATATATATATATATATATATATATATTTATATATATATATATATATATATATATATATATATATATATATATATATATATTCATATATATATATTCATAAATATATATATTCATATATATATATATATATATATATATATATATATATATATATATATATATATATATATATATATATATAACGGATTTTGAGCGAAGCGAAAAATCTATTTTTGGGTGAGATAGTTAAACGGCAGGTTTCATAACACTACCTGCGGCTACCACGAAATGTTTAACTTCATGCACTTGCTTCGCGTAGTGCTTGAAGAAAACGCGCGACGATTTCCACCCTGTGAAGCTCTTGAGGCTTTCGAAATCCATGCTCTGGAAGAAATTCAGAGAAGACGCGACTTTTCTAGGATCATGACCTGCGGGTGTACTGTCAGGATCCGCTCTGCGAATGAAGTAGGTGATTTTCGCTCTTAGTTGTTTCAGTGACAGGTCGCTACCCGATGTTTCTCCTTTGAAGAGTTGACCCCCACCGAAGTCTGAAGTTCTTCGAAGATAGACCTTAAGACTCTCCACTGGGCATAGAGAGACATCTTCCTTCAGGGGGCAGATTCTCCAAGGGCCCCATCTCTTGGTGGGTAATTCATTCTTTGAGAGAAACGTCGGATCAGGGAAGAGGGTAAGTTCTCCTGTATCTGCGAACAGGATATGACCCTCGTCTCTTGACAATGCCACTATTTCGCTGACTCGGGCTCCCGAGGCGAGAGCAAAAAGGAAGATAACTTTTTGAGTCAGGTCCTTTAGAGGGTACGAATCGTTGTCCAGGTTAGAGGCAAAATGGAGCACCTTGTCCAGGGACCAGGAGATAGGTTTTGGCGGAGGTGCTGGGCGTAGTCTAGCGCATGCCTTTGGCAGTTTATTAAAGATATCACTGGACAGATCAATCTGGAAAGCGTACAGTAGTGGTCTAGTCAAAGCCGATTTGCAGGTGGAAATCGTGTTGGCCGCTAAGCCTTGTCCATGAAGGTGAATGAAGAAGGAGATGCAAAAATCAATGGTGATTTCCGTAGGGTTTTTTGCTTTGACGAACGAGACCCACTTTCTCCAGGAAGATTCGTATTGCCGTCGTGTGGATTCGGTCTTGTAATCCTCGAGGAAGTCTAGACTTTTCTTCGAGATCCCAAACCTTTTCTTTGCGGACAGGGAGACAAAATCATGAGATGAAGGTCCCTGACTTTCAGTGATGAAGCGAAGACAGTCGACTTCTGTACTTGTTGAGAGAGAACTGGGCCCGGGAGGGTGAGATAGCCATGACGTCCTGATGGAAGGTTCCTTCAGTAGCTTCCTTGGGTATATTTAACTACAGGGATATTCCCAGAGAATTAAACTACAGGTTATCACAGAATTCTAACTTCTGGTGCGACTACCCTAAAGGTTTCCCTCTAGGATATCGTATATCAACAGGGGACGTATGTATTAACACGCCACATAGCTATCTGCACCCCATATAGAGTTAACACTTCGATATGGAAAGGTGGAGAATAACTGGGGAGCCGTTCCACAGTTACACTCGTCCGTGGCTGCTTTTGGTACTTGAAACGTAAACAAACGGGCGCCATTGCTAAATGACGTCACGTCCGTCCTCATCCTGAGGCCAGCTCCTTGCTAATCTCCATGATACAGCAGGACAGGGCGGGGCCTGAAAGGCTGGACTAGAATAGACGGGAGGGGCCATCAGGACGTCATGGCTATCTCACCCAAAAATAGATTTTTCGCTTCGCTCAAAATCCGTTTTTTGGGCTCAAGCCATGACGTCCTGATGGAAGTGTACCAGAGAATTAATGTATCGTGGAAAATTTCCCCTTTTTAAGTAAGTGCCAAGGGCTCCGAATAGAGGTATGTACTGTAATGTGTCCTCATTAGAGTTTCCGTAGGGATCCAGCTTCCTGCCCCCCTGGCAGAGAAGTCCCGGTGGATCATACCAAAATCCGAAGTGATCATTGAAGGGCTACTCACCCTGCGGAGAGTTCGTGCCGGACTCGGAGACAAGACAGAAGGTTAATATTCGGGTAGGAATATTCTCAAGTATAGACAAGTGATAATTAATCACTACACTCCATGGAGGAGAGATCAATCTGGTCTCGAAGGCAGGACAAAGGTAAGTATTCAAGTAGGAATATTACACAGCATGAGTGAGTATATAATACAGGTAAATTTATATTATTCTTCTCATTCCAAAGGAAAGGGGTAAATGAAACTATGACAATCATGTATTTCATAATAATAATAGGAGCGGAGAGAGACGCACATGTAATAAAATACACATTTTATTTCATAGATTGCAGATTATAGTGATAACAATTGCAATAAAAGGTGTAAAGTTAATTTACAATAATAAGAATACTGTAATGTACATAGAAAATAAAAGACTTCAATCTTGAATCTGAAAGAAATTTCACTTTTAGAAACACAAGTTCCAGAGGAACGTCAGTCTTTTTCAAAGAAAAAACACATCATGCCCTAGGGCATGTGGCACTCATGTGAAGTCTATGACATTTCACCTTGATAAGAACAGTCTATTAGAAACACTAAGTGTCCATGAAATCACTATGTATCACACAAGGGTCAACACAGGCACCCGTAGAGTTAAAGTCCCAAGTAACTCGCTGTTCTATGCAGAGTTAAACGGCAGGTTTCATAACACTACCTGCGGCTACCACGAAACGTTTAACTTCATGCACTTGCTTCGCGTAGTGCTTGAAGAAAATGCACGACGATTTCCACCCTGTGAAGCTCTTGAGGCTTTCGAAATCCATGCTCTGGAAGAAATTCAGAGAAGACGCGACTTTTCTAGGATCATGACCTGCGGGTGTACTGTCAGGATCCGCTCTGCGAATGAAGTAGGTGATTTTCGCTCTTAGTTGTTTCAGTGACAGGTCGCTACCCGATGTTTCTCCTTTGAAGAGTTGACCCCCACCGAAGTCTGAAGTTCTTCGAAGATAGACCTTAAGACTCTCCACTGGGCATAGAGAGACATCTTCCTTCAGGGGGCAGATTCTCCAAGGGCCCCATCTCTTGGTGGGTAATTCATTCTTTGAGAGAAACGTCGGATCAGGGAAGAGGGTAAGTTCTCCTGTATCTGCGAACAGGATATGACCCTCGTCTCTTGACAATGCCACTATTTCGCTGACTCGGGCTCCCGAGGCGAGAGCAAAAAGGAAGATAACTTTTTGAGTCAGGTCCTTTAGAGGGCACGAATCGTTGTCCAGGTTAGAGGCAAAATGGAGCACCTTGTCCAGGGACCAGGAGATAGGTTTTGGCGGAGGTGCTGGGCGTAGTCTAGCGCATGCCTTTGGCAGTTTATTAAAGATATCACTGGACAGATCAATCTGGAAAGCGTACAGTAGTGGTCTAGTCAAAGCCGATTTGCAGGTGGAAATCGTGTTGGCCGCTAAGCCTTGTCCATGAAGGTGAATGAAGAAGGAGATGCAAAAATCAATGGTGATTTCCGTAGGGTTTTTTGCTTTGACGAACGAGACCCACTTTCTCCAGGAAGATTCGTATTGCCGTCGTGTGGATTCGGTCTTGTATTCCTCGAGGAAGTCTAGACTTTTCTTCGAGATCCCAAACCTTTTCTTTGCGGACAGGGAGACAAAATCATGAGATGAAGGTCCCTGACGTTCAGTGATGAAGCGAAGACAGTCGACTTCTGTACTTGTTGAGAGAGAACTGGGCCCGGGAGGGTGAGATAGCCATGACGTCCTGATGGAAGGTTCCTTCAGTAGCTTCCTTGGGTATATTTAACTACAGGGATATTCCCAGAGAATTAAACTACAGGTTATCACAGAATTCTAACTTCTGGTGCGACTACCCTAAAGGTTTCCCTCTAGGATATCGTATATCAACAGGGGACGTATGTATTAACACGCCACATAGCTATCTGCACCCCATATAGAGTTAACACTTCGATATGGAAAGGTGGAGAATAACTGGGGAGCCGTTCCACAGTTACACTCGTCCGTGGCTGCTTTTGGTACTTGAAACGTAAACAAACGGGCGCCATTGCTAAATGACGTCACGTCCGTCCTCATCCTGAGGCCAGCTCCTTGCTAATCTCCATGATACAGCAGGACAGGGCGGGGCCTGAAAGGCTGGACTAGAATAGACGGGAGGGGCCATCAGGACGTCATGGCTATCTCACCCAAAAATAGATTTTTCGCTTCGCTCAAAATCCGTTTTTTGGGCTCAAGCCATGACGTCCTGATGGAAGTGTACCAGAGAATTAATGTATCGTGGAAAATTTCCCCTTTTTAAGTAAGTGCCAAGGGCTCCGAATAGAGGTATGTACTGTAATGTGTCCTCGTTAGTGTTTCCGTGGGGATCCAGCTTCCTGCCCCCCTGGCAGAGAAGTCCCGGTGGATCATACCAAAATCCGAAGTGATCATTGAAGGGCTACTCACCCTGCGGAGAGTTCGTGCCGGACTCGGAGACAAGACAGAAGGTTAATATTCGGGTAGGAATATTCTCAAGTATAGACAAGTGATAATTAATCACTACACTCCATGGAGGAGAGATCAATCTGGTCTCGAAGGCAGGACAAAGGTAAGTATTCAAGTAGGAATATTACACAGCATGAGTGAGTATATAATACAGGTAAATTTATATTATTCTTCTCATTCCAAAGGAAAGGGGTAAATGAAACTATGACAATCATGTATTTCATAATAATAATAGGAGCGGAGAGAGACGCACATGTAATAAAATACACATTTTATTTCATAGATTGCAGATTATAGTGATAACAATTGCAATAAAAGGTGTAAAGTTAATTTACAATAATAAGAATAATGTACATAGAAAATAAAAGACTTCAATCTTGAATCTGAAAGAAATTTCACTTTTAGAAACACAAGTTCCAGAGGAACGTCAGTCTTTTTCAAAGAAAAAACACATCATGCCCTAGGGCATGTGGCACTCATGTGAAGTCTATGACATTTCACCTTGATAAGAACAGTCTATTAGAAATGATATTTTGATTATAAAATAAATTTTTGAATATACTTACCCGGTGAATATATAATAGCTGACGTCTCCGACGGCTCGACAGATTCCAAAAACTCGCGAGCAATCGCCGTGAAGGTTGCGGGTGTGACCACCAGCGCCGACTATCGGCCAGATACCGCATATACTTGTCAATTTCTCCAGTTCTTCCCAGTTCGCTGGGTCTCTATCGGGGCGGAAGGGAGGGCCTTTAATTTATATATTCACCGGGTAAGTATATTCAAAAATTTATTTTATAATCAAAATATTTTTAAATATTAAACTTAGCCGGTGAATATATAATACTGTAGCTGATTCACACCCATGGTGGTGGGTAGAGACCAGTATTAATACAATAAAGGCGTATATGCTCAAGAGTTTTTTGACAATATTTCATAAAAAACCAACTTAAGTATAGGTACCTGGTAAGGAAGCTGACTCTGATGATTACTTTGCCTCATTAGTCTGCTTTCCTCACGAAGCCCAGCCATCCTCTCAGGATGCTGAAAGACTCCCAGGAGCTGTTATATCCAGGGAGAACACCGCTATAACAGGACCTCATCAATACCCTTAATCTGGGCGCTCTCAAGAAACATTTTGACCACCCGCCAAATCAAAAAGATTGCGAAAGACTTCTTAGTCTCCCGTACAACCCAAAATAAGAATAAAAATTTCAAGAGTAGATTAAAAGGATATTGGGATTAAGGGAATGTAGTGGTAGAGCCTTCACCCACTACTGCACTCGCTGCTACGAATGGTCCCAGTGTGTAGCAGTCCTCATAAAGAGTCTGGACATCTTTCAAGTAATATGAAGCGAATACCGACTTGCCTCACCAAAAGGTCGCGTCCATAATACTTTTAATGGATCTATTTTGCTTAAACGCTACTGAAGTTGCTATCGCTCTGACTTCATGAGCCTTGACTTTAAGTAAATTACGATCCTTCTCACTTAAATGAGTGTGTGCCTCCCGAATCAAAAGTCTAATAAAATAAGACCACGCATTCTTAGACATGGGCAAAGAGGGCTTTTTAACGGAGCACCATAAAGCCTCTGAACAACCTCGCAGCGGTTTAGCTCTGGATAAATAAAATTTAAGAGCTCTAACGGGGCACAGCACCCTTTCAACTTCATTCCCCACAATCTCGGAAAGACTGGGGATATCAAATGATTTAGGCCAAGGACGAGACGGAAGTCCATTCTTGGCCAAAAAACCAAGTTGAAGAGCGCATACTGCTTTATTAGGGGAGAAGCCGATGTTCTTGCTAAAAGCATGTATCTCACTAACCCTTTTAGCCGAAGCCAAGCACACCAAAAAAAAGTGTCTTGAGGGTAAGATCCTTCAGGGAGGCTGAATTTAATGGTTCAAACCTGTTTGACATAAGGAACCGTAGGACCACGTCCAAGTTCCAAGCAGGAGTCGAAATATGACGTTCCTTGGAAGTCTCGAAAGACTTAAGCAGGTCTTGGAGATCTTTGTTATTAGAAAGATCCAAACCCCTATGCCTGAAAACAGAAGCTAACATGCTTCTGTAGCCTTTAATGGTGGATGCAGAGAGGGAGCGACCGTTTCTCAGATAAAGCAGAAAATCTGCAATCTGCGCTACAGAGGCACTTAGAAGGAAATAGAGGAGGACTTGCACCAGTCTCTAAATACCTCCCATTTCGACTGATAGATCCTGATGGTAGAGGATCTTCTAGCCCTCGCGATCGCTCTAGCTGCCTCCTTCGAAAACCCTCGAGCTCAAGAGAGTCTTTCGATAGTCTGAAGGCAGTTAGACGAAGCGTGGGGAGGCTTTGATGAAATCTCTTTACGTGAGGCTGTCGCAAGAGATCCATCCGCAACGGCAGACTTCTTGGAACGTCTACCAGCCATAGAAGTACCTCTGTGAACCACTCTCTCGCGGCCCAGCGTGGAGCAACCAACATCAACCTGGTCCCTTCGTGAGAGGTGAACTTCTGCAGCACCTTGTTTAGGATCTTGAAAGGTGGAAAGGCATAAACGTCCAGGTGAGACCAGTCCAGCAGGAAAGCGTCTATGTGGGCTGCCTCTGGATCCGGAACTGGAAAGCAGTAAGTCGAGAGCCTCTTTGTCAGTGAAGTCGCAAAAAGATCCATGGTGGGTTGACCCCATGTCATCCATAGCTTCTCGCACACAGTCTTGTGCAACGTCCACTCCATGGAGATGACTTGTCCTCTTCTGCTGAGGCAGTCCGCCAAGACATTCATTTTTCCTTGCACAAATCTCGCCAAAGGAGGGATGCTACTTGCCTTAAATGGAGTTCCTTCTGATCCGTGGACCAAAGACCCGAACATTCCAGACTGTCCAGTGGAGCTCCCTAACCCAAATCCGATGCATCTGAATACAACACATGGTTTGGGTTCTTGATCGCAAGAGAAAGACCTTCTCGAAGTCTGATGTTGCTGTCCCACCAAGTCAGACATGTCTAGACTGAGTTGGAGATTGGGAAAGAGATACTCTCTAAGCCCTTCTCCTTGTTCCAATGGTTTAGGTGAAATTGGAGAGGGCAAAGGTTGAGTCTCCCCAGAGAGATAAACTACTCCAGCGATGAAAGAGTTCCCACGAGGCTAGTTCAAACTCTTACAGAGCAACTGTTTTTCTCTTGCAAGTGAAGGACTTTTAACAGAGCTTGTTCCATTCTTGTGGAAGACAAAAAGGCCCGAAAAATCAGACACTGTATCTCCATTCCCAAATAAAGAATAGTCTGGGATGGGGTACTGTAAGTTACGACTTCTCTACGTTCACTATGAGACCTAGCTCCTTGGTTAGGTCTAATGTCCATTAGAGGCTCTCCAGACAGCAATTTAATGACGACGCCCTGATTAGCCTGTCGTCAAAATAAAGGGAGGCTCTGAATCCTCAAAAAATGTAGAAAGCTTGCTACATTTTGCAAGGGCCTTGTAAAAACAAGAGGAGCAGGAATGAGGCCGAAGTACAGTGCTCGAAATTGGTACATTACTTTCCCGTCCACAAACCTCAGATGTTGTTGAAAGTTTGGATGAATCGGGATGTGGAAGTATGCATCCTGAAGGTCGAGAGAGACCATCCAGTCGCCTTCCCTTACTGCTGCCAAGACAGATTTGGTAGTCTTCATCGTGAATTTTGTCTTGACAATGAACACATTGAGCGCACTTACATCTTAAGTACTCCTGCAGTGAACGTGGCTGCCAGATCATTGGAGCCATCCCTGATAGCCTTGTTCCTGCAGTGAACGTGGCTGCCAGATCATTGGAGCCATCCCTGATAGCCTTGTTCATGCATGACATAATTGTACAGCAATACATTGACAGCTGGAGAGACCTTCTTACTTAAGGCTCCCAGGGACCAATCCAACAAATAAAAACTTCAAACGCTCAAAAAAACTCCTAACAGGAGATGGTCTAGCTCTGAAGCCGACCATAAAATCTTGGAGCGTCTCATGGCTAGATGACAAGGAGAGTCCACAAGGCTTAAGAAGTCTCCCTGGGAAGAGGCAGGTACTCCCAAGCCGAGAACTTCTCCTCGAGCTTTTCCTGTGTCACACCAGATGCCCGAGCGAGAAGCTAATTAAGAAGGAGGAAAAGCAAAAGCAGACTTTCCTAAACTTCTCCTGGATTCCAACCAGTCTCCCAGTAAGAGCATGGCCCTCTTGGAAGAACAAGAGAGAACTGACTTCGTAAAAGTAGGCGTCGAAGAAAGTCTAGGACAAAATTTCACTAAAGAAATTCATAATTAAAATACAAGGGATTGTTGGACCACCCTAGGTTACTCCTCTTCTGAATGACTCCCCAAAGGTACATTAGTTGAAAGGGGGTCATCAACTTCTTCAGAAGGCACATCATCTGATAAATCTAAAGTCTTGCGAGAAGGAGATTTATATTCAGAATGACGTGAAGGAAAAGCCTGACAGGCTACATCAACTTGTATATGAACAGAAGTTAAAGTTGGAGGGTCGATGTCACGTTGTGACTGCAGAGAATGTTATTCTACTACACGTCGTGACAGAAGTAACTGACGTTCAAACGTCCCGTAGTAACAGCAGTGACTGCTGTTCGATGCTATATCGTGACTACGATGACTGACCCTCGACGTCACGTCATGTCTACGGTGTCTACCGCTCAACGTCACGTCGTGTCTGCGGTGTCTGCATCTCAACGTCACGCTGTGACTGCGGTGGCTGACGTTCAAAGCGATCAAAGTTACATCGAGATTTATGCTCCGCATCTCGCTTAACAGCAAAGCTGTCACTAGAGATAACGTCAGCGTGGCGTAACAAAGCTCGTCTAGAAGGTTGAAGACCCGAATCACGTATCCCAGAACCGTGACGTACAAAAAGCAAAGGATCCTTTCGCACAGGAACAGGATCGAAAGCTTCTATTGAAGAAGAAAGCTTTAACAGCATATCTAACTTCGGATCAACCTGTGACTGCAGTGGCTGACGCTCAAACGTCACGTAGTAAACAGCAGTGACTGCTGATCGATGCTATATCGAGACTACAGTGACTGACACTCGATGTCACGTTGTGTCTACGGTGTCTACCGCTCAACGTCACGTCGAGTCTGTGGCAGAAACGTCTGTACATGAACGTCATCGCTATGAACGGGACTCTTATTATGACTACAGCTAGGACGTTGAACTTGTTCTGAAGGAACTAATAAACGTTTCAACCGTCTCGAAACTTTACGCCCAGGCTTTTAAAGAGACGACTCATCGGAAGACGAGGAGAAACTTCGTCTCTCCTGTCTTATGGCAAGGACGTGCTTGCCGAGCAACGTCTGATACCTTTGAGGGAACGTCAGTTCGTTGGTTTACACTCCTCACTCCCTTAGGTCCTACGACATTCCTTCTCCCTGGTGCAGGGGAGCCTGAAAGAGGTCTCGGACTAGGCAAGTGACAAGCACGAACAAACGAACCCTCCGCAACACAGAACATGTTATTTTGCACTTACTTCACTGATATCGTATTTTTCAATAATTTCACATTAAACATGAATAAAACTGATTTCTACCTGAAGCACGCAATTCTCCCTTACATCAAAAGGTTAGAATTGCGAAATGAGTCGTATAATGTAAGCACATTAGTACAAAATGAAACACACATGCAAAAATCAATAAACATATACATATAGTGTATATCGAATAAAACGGAAATATATAAAGTTAAAAAGATCAGTGACTGGGGAGGAGACTAAACACTAGTTCACTAAGGAATACGTTTTCAATCTCTCACCGTACAGTGCCTTGGGACGAGAATAAAAGCTAAAACGTTTTATCCTTTCTCCCCGTACAGAGACTTGGGACGAGAGTAAAAAAAAAACCGAATCGAGAACAACGTTACTCGCTCCCAAACTCCTTGTACAGAGACTTGGGACGAGAATAAAGATCGGATCGTTCTCTCTCTCTCTCCGTCTCTCTCTCTCTCTCTTGTCACTCACAAGAGAATGGCCCACTCACCCTTCGTCAATAACAGGTTATTTGACTAAAGGAAAAAACTGAAAGGACTAAGAAATTGAAAATTAACAAGTTCCTTTAAATTAGTATCTAAAACACTTCAGTTTGAAAGAAGAATGAACAAAACGTCAAAATCAATTTACTCTTTCTGCAAAGTGAAACCGTGATTCTCTCTTTCTCTATCGTAACGATAGAGCGCAAACTGCGTAGCATAAATAAACCAAACGTTAGTTCATCTTTAAAAAAACAGCACGAAGACTATTCAAAGAATATATTTCTTAAAATATTTTCTAAAAAATATTAATTTCATCACTCTTACAGAGCAACTGTTTTAAACTAAACAAAAATAAAAGTTGAATGGGCTCAACGTTGTTTAACTTCGTTTTCCAAGTTAGGACCGCCTACAAAGAATAGGTAAAGGCCACATATAAACAAAAACATAAAATTTATCTTGATGTTTAGTATAAATGGAAAGCTAATCGAAGAGGCCTAATAAAGGCGGGTGAGATATAAAATATAAAATATATAGAGGTAAATCTATAAATATCAACAATAATTTATAAAGTGATAAAATAATTACTAAAAGCCTTTAACACACTTCCGTACACTGAGGGAAGGGTCGGCCATCTTTTCTCTATGGAAAAACCAGAGATTAAAAAAAAATCAAGGGCAAAACACTTTTCCTCTCCTTTCAAAAGCATTTCTTTTGAAGATAGTATTGAATAATCCAACACGGCGAAAGCAATAAAACCAAAACCAAGTACTTCACCAATTCGGTCGAAAACTCGAGGTCATAAAGCGAGCGGAACCAACTTGTCGACAAGACCGACAGAGAAGAACTGGATAAATTGACAAGTATATGCGGTATCTGGCCGATAGTCGGCGCTGGTGGTCACACCCGCAACCTTCACGGCGATCGCTCGCGAGTTTTTGGAATCTGTCGAGCCGTCGGAGACGTCAGCTATTATATATTCACCGGCTAAGTTTAATATTTAAAAACACTAAGTGTCCATGAAATCACTATGTATCACACAAGGGTCAACACAGGCACCCGTAGAGTTAAAGTCCCAAGTAACTCGCTGTTCTATGCAGAGTTAAACGGCAGGTTTCATAACACTACCTGCGGCTACCACGAAATGTTTAACTTCATGCACTTGCTTCGCGTAGTGCTTGAAGAAAACGCGCGACGATTTCCACCCTGTGAAGCTCTTGAGGCTTTCGAAATCCATGCTCTGGAAGAAATTCAGAGAAGACGCGACTTTTCTAGGATCATGACCTGCGGGTGTACTGTCAGGATCCGCTCTGCGAATGAAGTAGGTGATTTTCGCTCTTAGTTGTTTCAGTGACAGGTCGCTACCCGATGTTTCTCCTTTGAAGAGTTGACCCCCACCGAAGTCTGAAATTCTTCGAAGATAGACCTTAAGACTCTCCACTGGGCATAGAGAGACATCTTCCTTCAGGGGGCAGATTCTCCAAGGGCCCCATCTCTTGGTGGGTAATTCATTCTTTGAGAGAAACGTCGGATCAGGGAAGAGGGTAAGTTCTCCTGTATCTGCGAACAGGATATGACCCTCGTCTCTTGACAATGCCACTATTTCGCTGACTCGGGCTCCCGAGGCGAGAGCAAAAAGGAAGATAACTTTTTGAGTCAGGTCCTTTAGAGGGCACGAATCGTTGTCCAGGTTAGAGGCAAAATGGAGCACCTTGTCCAGGGACCAGGAGATAGGTTTTGGCGGAGGTGCTGGGCGTAGTCTAGCGCATGCCTTTGGCAGTTTATTGAAGATATCACTGGACAGATCAATCTGGAAAGCGTACAGTAGTGGTCTAGTCAAAGCCGATTTGCAGGTGGAAATCGTGTTGGCCGCTAAGCCTTGTCCATGAAGGTGAATGAAGAAGGAGATGCAAAAATCAATGGTGATTTCCGTAGGGTTTTTTGCTTTGACGAACGAGACCCACTTTCTCCAGGAAGATTCGTATTGCCGTCGTGTGGATTCGGTCTTGTATTCCTCGAGGAAGTCTAGACTTTTCTTCGAGATCCCAAACCTTTTCTTTGCGGACAGGGAGACAAAATCATGAGATGAAGGTCCCTGACTTTCAGTGATGAAGCGAAGACAGTCGACTTCTGTACTTGTTGAGAGAGAACTGGGCCCGGGAGGGGGATCAGCGTGGGCTGCAGCTCCAGGACCAGGGGTACCAATTGCTCCGGGGCCACTTGGGAGCCACTAGGGCCGCTGTCCCTTTGAAGGTTCTCAGTTTGGAGAGGACTTTCAGCAGAAGGTTGGGGGGAGGGAACAGGTATATCCTGGACCATCTGTTCCAATCCAGTGACATGGCATCCACTGCTTCTGCCTTGGGGTCCTCGTACGGGGCCACATATCGAGGAAGTTGATTGTTGTCGCTCGTTGCGAAGAGATCGATCTGAAGTTCCGGGACTTGGCGAGAGATGAAGGAGAATGATCTTGCGTCTAGAGACCATTCCGACTCTATTGGGCTTGTCCGTGATGGAGCGTCCACCGTCACGTTGCGGAATCCTTGTAGATGAACTGCAGACAGGTGCCATTTCTTCTTTTCTGCCAGACGAAAGATTGGAAGAAGTACCTGATTTATCTGGGGCGATCTCGAGCCCTGACGATTGAGACATCTGACTACCACCGAGTTGTCCAGAGTCAGACGGATGTGGATCGAGGGAGGCGGAGAGAGTTTCTTCAGGGTGAGAAGAACCGCCATGGCCTCCAAGATGCTGATGTGAAACGTCTTGAATAGGGGAGACCATGTTCCCTGAACCTGTCGTTGTTGGGAGTGACCTCCCCAACCCTCCAGTGAAGCGTCCGTGTGGATGTTGAGCGATGGAGGTGGGTGTTGAAGAGGAATGGACTTTTTCAGGGCCTTTGCTTCCGACCACGGCTTTAATAGTAAGCGAAGTCTGTTTGGGAGCTGTCTCTTGAGGTCTCTTCGAGCGATGGATGCGGAACGTCTCCAGACTCCCGCGGCATCCTTTAGCTGTGCGCGAAGCACTGGGTTTGTCACAGAGGCGAACTGTAGAGAGCCTAGGACTTGTTCCTGCTGTCGTCTTGAGATCCGTTTGGATTTCAGCAGTCTTCTGACAGACCCTGCTATTTCCTTCCTTTTCTTCTGCGGGATGGAAAGGCGGTGTGACTGAAGATCCCAATGGATTCCCAACCATTGGAACTTCTGAGCTGGAGAGAGGCGAGATTTCTCGGCGTTTATCTTGAATCCCAGATGTTCTAGGAACTGGGTGACTTTGTTGCAGGCTCTTACACAATCTTCGGGCGATGTCGCCCAGACCAGCCAGTCGTCTAGGTAAGCCATCACTTGGATGCCGCGAAGGCGGAGCTGTTGGACGATGGCGTCTGCCAGCTTGGTGAAGATCCGTGGAGCCACGTTGAGCCCGAAGGGCATGGCCCTGAAGGCGTAACTTTTCCTTTGGAGTCGAAATCCTAGGTAGGAGGAAGCGTGATGATTCATTGGAACGTGCCAGTAGGCATCCGCCAGGTCTATGGAGACCGTGTAGGCCCCTTGAGGCAGAAGGGTCCTTATTTGTTGGAGAGTCAGCATCTTGAACTTGTTGTTCGCAATGAACTTGTTGAGGGGGGATAAGTCTAGAATGACTCTGAGTTTGTCAGAGTCCTTCTTGGGAATGCAAAATAGTCTCCCTTGGAACCTGGTTGACTTTACCCTCCTAATCACCTTCTTGTTCAAGAGTTCTAGGACGTATTCTTCCAGGAGGGGGTTTGACTGTTGGAAGAATTGCTGGAAGGCTGGGGGTGGTTGCGTCCAGCTCCAGCCTAGTCCCTTCTTGACGATGCTGTGTGCCCAGGGATCGAAGGTCCAACGATCCTGGAATTGGTGGAGTCTTCCTCCCACCGGAAGCACTTCATTGCTTCTGGTGTCCCGAGGGTTTGCCACCTCGGCCGCTACCTCCCCTTCCTCCTCTGCCTCTGGAGGGGCGGCGAGACGAATCTCTGCCGGAACCTCTGCTTGAGCCCCTACCTCTGGGACGAAAGGTAGTAGCATGTTGCTCGAATGCAGGGGTAAAGACCGGTGACTGCGATACCACCGGCTGGGTGACCAACTGAAAGGTCTGCTGTGGCTGTGCTGCCACTTGGGGAGTAGCGGAACCCGGAAACTGCAGTCTCTGTTGACGTTGCTGGGGTTTCGGTTTCTGGGACTTCCTCTTAGGTTGAGGGCCATCGTCCTGAGAGGATTTCCTTTTCTTTGACATGCCCCACTTGTGGAGAAGGTTCCTGTTCTCCGTGGCGGCCTTGTCGGCAATCTCTTTCACCAGGGAGGAGGGAAAGAGATATTTACCCCAGATATTGGAGGAAATCAGCCTCCGGTGTTCGTGTTTTACCGTCGCGCTGGCAAACACGAATTCACGACAGGCTCTGCGAGCCCTAGTGAAGCTGTACAGGTCCTTAGTCACCGTTGCCAAATGTGTTTTGGCTAGGACCATGTAGAAGTCCAGGACTCTAGTGTCTCCGGCCATAAGTTCGAGCTGTACCTGGAAGGACAGCGATGCGGCAAGCCTCTCCTTCGTATCCTGTTCCCTACGAAGGAGGTGATCATTTAGCCTTGGGAGGTCCTCATTGAACTGACGACTGGCTACGTCAGGCTCTAACTTCCCCACCGTGAAGGTTGACTGGACGTCTTTCCAGTGTCTATCATGGGGGGGGGGGGGACAGTAAGGGAGAAGGGTCTGCACTCCTCCAGTACAGGGCAAGGTTTCCCTTCTTCCACTACTTTCAAGACTGCAGTGAAGGCCTTTTCTATAAAGGGGAAGGTCGCATCATTCGGCGCAACGAAGGTTGGGTGCTTCTTGCTGAGCGCCGGCATCTTGGAGTTGGTGAAACCCCTACTCTTCACCGCACTGGCTAGCATAGCCTGGGCCTTCGCGAGATCGAACAGGATTACTTCCTTCGGTTCGGTCTCTTCCTTTGAGGCTGGTTCGGACCTGAGCCGGACGTAACAGTCCGGATAAGCCTCGAAATTCGGGAAGAATTCCACTTCTTCCAACAAGATCGAGCCGACCTTCTCACTGATGAAGATCTTACCAGTTGTAATCGGCATATGGTCGGCATACCTCCATGGGTTAGTATCCGAGCAAGAGGGGAGGTCCTTAACCGAAATCCGTTTCGGTTGTTTAAAACTCACTAGGGTAGACCTGAATTGCTCCTGGGTCTCACGGAGTTTTCTTTCCATGAGGGCTTCAAGCATCTTGAAGACCTCCTGAGTGCCTGATGGAAGAGGGTCCGGGGTGGCAGAAGTCGAAGGAACAGGTTCCTCGGCCGGTGCAGGAGTCGATGCGGGAGTAGGAGTGGGAGCGACCTCATGCTCCGAATCAGGGTATTCCACCTGATCTTCCTCATAGTCAAGCTCCTCGCCCATGAGGTTCCTCTCCGTCCCTTCCGACATACGTTCCACGTTATCGGAATCTAAGTGGCACTCATGCATGGACTGGGCCATGACGATATCAGGTTCCACCACGATCTGGACGGTGGGGATCTGATCACTGGGGACAACGGAGTCTTTAGATGCCTTTGGAAACAGCAAGGCCCTCAAATCTTCGCTGGCGAGATACGGTCCGGTGGCGTTCTTCTGGAAGCCACGCACCCACTTGCGTAGCTTCTCTCGAGCGTTGTCCCTTGCCTCCGCTGAAGGAGGATCGTCGAACGCTTCGACCAGACGACTCTTGCAGACTGTACAGTGCCGCGGGTCCCAGTATTTCAGGTCGCCTTTCTTGGCGCTTCACTCCGCAAAAGTTGCTTTCGCACTTCATATACTCCTCCTGTAAAAGAAAGAGATCATGAGTACATGGAAGGCATAAGAATGACTTACATTACTCTAAAATTAAGATAACTTAATCTACGTTTTTAAGCATTAAAACGATCCATAAGGTATTATAATGCCTGAGAGTAGAGAGCGGGAAAGGAAGTAGATAGACACATACTTGTGAATCCCGCCCAGCCGGTTACCGTAACCTTATCAGTAGGCAATTTCTTTTGTGGCCGAAGGTCACAAAACGGAAATCCATATGGATAAGCCGTGGTGGGTAAAAGCTAAGCCTCTAACAGAAATTGCCCGCGAGGTGTAGCAGGGACTGAGATCACTCAGGTCCCTGGAGTAGAAGGGGAATAGGAGAAACCCCTTATTAGATATAGGTTCCGGCAATCGGCTGCACTAAGACGCACAGAGTATGCTGGAATATTGTAATGTGCAATCAAACAGCATAGCCACAGATCTAGATGGTAAGACAATACCTATATATAGAAGTGGCTAAGCCATCTGGCTGCAGTATGTTGACTGTCGGCATGTTGTCGGCAGGTATGAGAAGGGGTGCATGTCCCTTAACGTCTCCGGAGGGTGCCGGCAGACCGACAGCACGCCGGAGGCCGGTCCAGCAGGGTGGAAGGCATCAAGACAGACACATTGAGTATCTAAATATAATACCATCGTGGCGACCGCCGGCACAGCGGCGGGTCGCCGGCAGGAGGCGGCGGCTCCGGCAACCGAAGGCTGACGGCCTGGTGAGCTTGGATCAATTCATAAGATGGATATGTATATGGTTGTATACCTAGACCGCCGGCAATCAATGCCGGCATGCCGGAGGCCGGCTCCGAAGGTCGGCCAGCTGTTACTAGGTAAAAGGAGGGGTGGGACGTCGGCTGTATGTCGACGGAAGGCTGACGTCTTAGAGGGGGGAGGGCATCTTATGAAAGAATGTCACCAGAGGTAAGGCGGTATCGCCGGCAGTAGAGGCGGCAAGGGACCGGCACCAGGATAGATGGAGAGAAAGGTAAGGAGGGATGGGAGGGGTAAGACCACATACCCCTCCGGCATCCCTCCGGAGAGAGTGCACTCATGATAGGAGTAGTTACTCATAGCATCCGGCGGCAGGGGGCCGGTAGTCGGCCGGGTGCCTGGGGTAACCCAAGGGAGGGTTAGAGGGCACTCAATACGGGGGAAACCCCCACCGGCCGGACCGTTGCCGGCAACTACCCCCATAGAATGCTATGAAGGGTATGTGTACCAGAGCGGCCAGCTCAGCAGGAGAACAAGTTAGCCCTACCACTCCACCCAAGGGAGGAGTTGTAGGACTAAGGACAGATGTGTATAGGCAAGCCTACACCAAAGGGATAGGTGGGGAGGGAGAAGAAGAGGGGTCTTTCATAGTGGAGGCTCTGTACAAGAACGGCCACCAAGGAGAGGGAGAACGCTCCCTAACCTAGGTTAGATAACCAGAATGAGATTGGTACAGGAGTACCGTCTCAAACTATAAAAGTACAGAACTAGCCCCCAAAGCCTAACCTAGAGAAGGAGGGTTAACTCCTAGGCTAGGTAGGCTGAAAGACACGTCGCAAGTTGCAGGGAGGGAGGAGTAACCTAACCAGATGCAACTGAGGAAAGGCAGAGCCGTTCCATATTTCTCGGTCGCAACCCTAAGGTGGGATCATTCCCTTAGGATAGACAGAGAAGCGATAAATACTCTGATTGTAGACAAGATTCCCCTATATAGAAGAGGAAGCATGGCCACACAGAGGGAATGCCCGCAGGCAGGGGATTAGGGAGCATATAGGGGTTCCTACATTTAGGTTAGGGTGGAAAGATACGCAATCAACCCGGTCCCCTATATGGTCCCCGAAAGCGAAAACACTTACATCACAGTTAACAGTATGTTTAATAATGCCTCAATCTTCATAACTTAACCTAGGATCACTGGTAAATATCATGCATGAACACAAGCACTAGGCTATCTAGCCTAGGGGCTAAGCTAACTATCTAGTATGGGGTCGAACGACGACCGAGTAGATGAGCGCTAAAACACGATATAAGTAATTCCTAGCTATGAAGACTAAATAACTAATAATATAAATTAGTTAAGTGACCGGATAAGGCTGTTCTGGCTAGCTAAATAAGGCATGCAATAGAACAGCGACGCCATAAAATGGAGCGTCCAGGATCGGCACAGCTCCGCCACAAAACACAATATTTTACGAAAAGTAGGAGTTACTTTACGGCTAGAGCTTATTTAAACAATACTGGGACCTGGTACTCAACTTTCCAGAAGAAGGCGAGGCTGAAGGTAACGACATAACGGCGATGTAAGTCGATGAAAATCGCACAAAGGGAAATCCGACCAAAGCAAGGAGCTACAGGCTGAAGGATGAGGACGGACGTGACGTCATTTAGCAATGGCGCCCGTTTCTTTACGTTTCGAGTACCAAAAGCAGCCACGGACGAGTGTAACTGTGGAACGGCTCGCCAGTTATTCTCCACCTTTCCATATCGAAGTGTTAACTCTATATGGGGTGCAGATAGCTATGTGGCGTGTTAATACATACGTCCCCTGTTGATATACGATATCCTAGAGGGAAACCTTTAGGGTAGTCGCACCAGAAGTTAGAATTCTGTGATAACCTGTAGTTTAATTCTCTGGGAATATCCCTGTAGTTAAATATACCCAAGGAAGCTACTGAAGGAACCTTCCATCAGGACGTCATGGCTTGAGCCCAAAAATATATATACTGTATATTATTATTATTAATGGCTAAGCTACAACCCTAGTTGGAAATGTAGGATGCTGTAAGCCCAAAGGTTCCAACAGGGAAGTATAGACCACAAAGAAAGGAAATAGGGAAATAAATAAACTTTATGAAAAGTAATGAACAATTAAACATTTTAAGTCTACACTAAAGAGTGCATATTTAAGGGTAGCCCACCACTTATGTTCCTTGGTTGTTCTAGAGAGGGTTTCTTAAATTGTATTCCTTTTCAGCTGAAGCATAAAGTCTTTGAGCAACAGCTCTTGACTGAGAGTAGTTATTCCAAGTCAAATCTGATCTGTTACCCTTTCAAAGATGACAGGCCACTGGCTTCTTCAAATAAGAATGTCTACAAACATCATTGAACCAGTGGATTTCTGGCTATATGCATGATACAGCTGTGCATTTGCACATGATCTACTGTGTACAATAACAGCTTATGTGTACGACAGGTGTCTTCTTTTATGAGTGTTATTCTTAGCTAACTACATGTCTTTCCACATGGCATATTAATCCACATTTAGCTATTACCTAGTTAAATATAAAAATGACAAATTCGGGGATAATTTGTATTTTTCCTAACCAAGCAAACCTTAGCTATTTACATTGGGTTTACCTTTCGGCGTAGCTGAAATGGCGAGCCATTAGAATTTAACGAGGGTGTATTACCCCCGCGCTAGTTAGCAGGGGGGTAGGGGAGTGGTAGCTAGCTACCCCTCCCCCCCTCACACACCGGTGAACTGCTTCACTTCACTTAGAGGTAGGACTTGCCTTGGGGGACAGGGCTGGCGGGCAAATATGTGTAAATAGCTAAGGTTTGTATGGTTAGGAAAAATACAAATTATCTCCGAATTTGTCATTTGTTCCGTAACCAAAATACAAACCACGCTATTTACATTGGGTGACTTACCCCTTAGGAAGGGTGGAAAGTCCCCAGCCATACTGGCTTTGGCTTTACCCGGGGACTCAGAATCCGAGTGAGTCGCACTCGAGAAAAGGAGTCCCTGCACCTCACAAGTTCCTTGCTCCACAAGGAAACGTGTGGCCTACATAAGCTTGTGTGTGAAGGAAGAAGTGTGACTCGTCCTAGGCAGTTGACCTGGAGTTCCAGAAGGAACTCTGGGTTAGGACGTTCCCAATACCACCTCGTCAGGGTATGGGGGACGCGACAGTATTGACTCAATACTCGGAACGCAAGGAAGCATGGTTTACCTGCAGAGGTTTGAGGTCAGCTATGCAGAGACCAGGATGCTGCTTCCCCAGTAGAGGAGACGATGAAGAAAGAAGTAAGGGCCAAACATACTTCTTTCGTTCATGCAGACTAAAACCTGATAACAATGCCCTCAACCTTCTGCTACCTGTCCAAAAAGGAGCCTGAGGTTAGACCAGCTGTTGTGTAGCCACCACAGAGCGATAGAAACGTATCGATACTCCTGTGGGTTACGTCCTGCAGGAAGCGGGCTGCGAAGGTCATTAGACGCTTCCAGACTCCAGCTTGTAGCACCTGCGTCACAGAGTAGTTCTACTCGAAGGCGAGGGACATTGCGATGTATCCGACATCGTGCTGTAGGGCGACGTGATGGGGGAGGGTCTGGATTCAGGTCGAGATGAATGTCCTTGAGTCCGAGCTGAAGAGGTATACTGGTGACTCTCCCCTGTGTCCTTCCTGTGCTCCCAACCCAGCTGCACGTGAGGACAAACTGCAGCTGTTCTCAAAGATAACCCCTCGATTCCTTTACTGGCAAGAAGGAGAAGGTTTGGGTCATCTGATACAGAATGGCGACTCGAAATCTTGAAGGAGTTGGACCGAAGTGCCGGGACCCCAAAATTCTGAGTCTAGCAAACAACTCAGGAGCGAACCTGAATGTTGCCTTCCCCTATTCTCTAGAAAGGGCGGAGTCGTACGAGACCAAGAAGATTGCTTGCACACTGGCCAAGGCCAGAGTGAGCAGGAGCACCGTCCCCCCAAGACGGAATACGATCAGAGGCCTGACGTAATGGTTCTTGAGAAGATCTCTTAAGGGACTAAAGAGTCCGAACCATGCTCCATGGAGGAGGTCTCACTCCGACTGGGGGCAGGGACGTTCGCAGCTTCGCATGAGCGAAGAAAGGTCCAGCGGGAAGGAAAAAGTCTATTCCTTTCAGCCTGAAAGCCAGGGAAAGGCTGAGCGACAGGCTTCACTGCCGAGAGCGGAAAGGAGTTTCCTCCCGCCGAAAAGCAATAACTCCGTTATTGCTGGAGAAGAGGCCTCAAGGGAAGAGGTATCTCTCCCACGACACCAACCACAGAAGACTCTCCACTTCGCCTGGTAGACCCCTGCGGATGACTATCGCAGGTGACGCAACCTCCGCTCCGCGACTGTAGCGGGTTGTCTCTTCTTGAGGAGGCGGCGTAGTGTCTCCAGGCGTGAAGCCGAAGCGATGCAACGGCTCGTGAAAGATGTTGTAGTGTGGTTGTTTGAGTAGCCTGTGCCGTGGGAAAAGCTCTCCCGGGAGTTCTGTCAGGGGAAGCAGAGGGACCGGAAACCGTTCCGCGTATAGTCACAGTGGAGCTCTCAGGGCCATCGAAAGGTTGACAGACAACCTAGTCTTGTTGAGACCCATTCTCAACAGACAACAATGGTGGGAAGATGCAAGCGTCGATGTTGTCCCACCATCACCGGAAAGCATCTTGCCAAAGAGTCTTGGGGTCTGAGACTGGGGGGAAGAACAGCGGAAGCTTGAAGTTCCAGGCTGTCGCAATCAGGTCCCCCAGGCCAGGACTTGCTGGTTACTAAAGGCCAAAGACCCCCAGGTACTCTCTATCTGCGAGGCTCTGCTCAGATAGTCGGAGAGAACATTCCTCTGCCCGGAATGAGCGAGCCGATAGTGGTATTGAGAGGACCTTGGATCATCTTAGTATCTCTACTGCAAGATGCGAAGGTATGAAAATGCGTCCCTTGCTGGTTGGAATACGCCAGTACCATGAAGTCGTTGCGCACGGAGCGATTCGGCAGGAACTGTAGGATCTGTAGAGGGGCCAGACTACGGCCCCTAAGCCTGCCTGAATGATGTAGAGGTATCCTTCAGGTCCTGACCATAGGCCTGAACCGGAACATGCCGCCCCCCCCCCCCCTTTTCTTTGACGAGTCCGAGAACAGCATCAAAATATGGGGAAAGGACGAGAATATCCACTCCCATCAAGAGGTTCCATAGGTCAACCCCCATTGCAGGTCTAAACGTTCCACTGGTCCCATAGGGGCCAGAAAGTCCGGTTAATCGTTGCTTTGATACCACCGGAATTTAGGTCGCCTCACAGGGAACTTATCCTGAGGCGACCGTTCGGGACTTTAGACGGGTCAATGAGGAAAAGAGACCCAGGAAACGTTCCAAGGTAGGGCTGAAAGCTCTGCTTGACTGAGAACAGGTACTGCAACTCTCCTCAGCCTTGCCACAGTCAACTGAAAGGAAGGCTCGGAGAAGGAGGCAACAGCATCTGGCGTCCCCAGGCAGTCACCCATCCAAGTACTAACCAGACCCAACGTTGCTTAACTTCGCTGATCGGACGAGAAGCGGTGTTTTCAACGTGGTAAGGCTGTTGACTCAATATCATGGCTAGATACTCCAGATGTTGAGGCAGAAGTAGAGAAGGCTCCTAGCAAATTACCATGATGCCTCACTCATGGTAAGGACCCGGAAGCTTGTCCCGGCGTTGAAGAAGGTCGAACCCGAGCCTACCGGAGTTGACCAGACCTCCGAAAGGCGAAGGAGGCGGAAGCCTGCTCCTGAGCGGCCATGAGGAAAGCAGGGAGAGTTCTCTGGGAAAAAACCTGCGATGCCGCGGCGGGATGGCCACACCGCATCTTAAGCAGGAACACCTGTAGTCTAGGCTGAATTCCAAGAGCTTCCTGGAAGATGGATGGAATGGAAACTGGAAGTACTCGTCCTTCCGATCCAGGGCCTAAGGAGTCCTGCCGCCTCGTTACTAGTCTGATCGATTCTGCTGTTCCACGCTGGACGAAGTTTGTTCGACAAACTTGATCAGAGCTGAGAGGTCGACGACGGAACTCCCGTCTCAGAGGCTTTCCTACGAGAAAGGATCGACTGAAGAAGCCGTCCACGACCCTAAGGAGGACCTTCTCCTAAGGCATGGATCATTCTGCCCAAACGGGCAAAACTCTTGCCGACCCCATGGCATAGAGGTTCAGTGACACTGAATTCGCTGACAGAGACGGAGAGATGGTAAGAGCGAGGCGCGATTTCCTTGGCTGACCACGGAGATCGTGCAGGAATCGGCATCGGGAAGCTGTTATCCGGATGAGTATCCTTAGGCATCCTCTCAGCGTGAGACCTGCAAGGGGGGTTGCCAATCCTAGAGTTTGTGAACTCTGCCGCTCCCTCTAGGATTATGCCCCCCCGGGAGAGCCTCCCGTGCTACCTGTCCCTGACAGGAGGGGACTGCTATTGGACACCCTGTCTTAGCTGCCGTAGCCGGTCCGATAACTTAGGCCGATGAGGCTGAAAGAAGAGGCGCTGGAGGCCTGCAGGGTCTGGAAGAAAGCGCCTTGGAGGAGTGAAAACGGAAGTCGACTTCCTCCGCACAACCGATGTCCATGTCTCTGTCCTTGGGCACAAACAAGCTCTTCCCAAGGATGGAAGAGTGTCTGAGCTTGTCGACATCCACGGATGAGACACCCGAGAGGAAGCCCTCGGTCACTGCGTCTAGATGGTTCAACATCGAGTTTGCCCGCAAGTTCGAAACTTGGCGACGAAACGCCAAGGTGCTTGAGCCCGAGAGGAGGAAAGTACCCATGATCTTCCTGGAGCTTCCTTGTACAAAACCTCGGGTCGCAACCGAGGAGGGAAAGGACCTGGTAAGCCCATTCCACGAGATGGAGAAGAGGAAGGGCTAAACCAGTCACCCCTTGCCCGACGGAGAAATCTCGAACGGAAAGCTCCCTGGCAAGACCCTTCCAGGGAATGACGAGGAAGGGCTAACCCAGGTTCTGGAAAGAAGAATATTGCTCAGACCTCCCTGAAGATTCTTCCTGCTCTTGCATGTGCCATGTTCTGCGTTTACGGGGTGAAGACCGTGTTCTGGAAATACGCTCCAGAAGACTCGCCAGGCTGGCCATGTTGCGAAACCCCGACGGGAATAGCGGTCGTAATCGCCCTGGCGCTCGCACGATGGCAAATCAATGGTTTGCGCGTGGCCGAACGTGGAAGCGCCCATGCGCGGGCACACAGGAGTGTAGACGAAAGTGCGCGAGGGAGCGCAGAAGGAGGGCGAGCGTGGTAGGAAGGGCGAGAGCTGGTGGTCGGAATCCGAAAGTTCACAGGCGAGCGATGACCCGTAGGCGAGCAATGGATACTGCAGGAATCGAGCTGGCATTCGCGAGATGGAACACAGTCGGTTCGCGCGATGGAACACCGTCGGTTCGCGCGACGGAACACCGTTGGTTCGCACGATGGAACACCGTTGGTCCGCGCGATGGAATACCGTTGGTTCGCGTGCGGGCGAACATTGGAGCGCGGGCACGTGGGCGTGTGGTCGCGCGGGCACGTGGGCGTGTGGTCGCGCAGGTGGTCGGGAGACCGATGGCGCATAGGCGGGCGATGGCGCGTTGACGAGCAATGGCGCGTCTTGGCGAGCGATGGCCTGTAGGCGAGTGAAGGTGCGTTGGCAAGCGGTGGCGCGTTGACAAGCGACGGCGCGTTGGCGAGCGGTGGTGCGTTAACAAAACGCTAGCGTGCAGGCGAAGAATCGCGCGGGCGCGTAGGCGATCGCTGACGCGTAAGAGTCTAGGGATGGTTAGCGCGCATCGCACTAAACAGAAGGTGCGCAGGTGCATCAGGAAGGTGAGCGCTGAAGCGAGCTGTCAATCAGGCGATCCTGGACGGTCAGGAAAAACCATTGGCGTCCATTGGTGCGTGGCAGGAAAGGGCGCACAGATGTGCGCTGGCGATTGAAGAAAGCTGGCGCACAGAAGGACAGAAGTAAAGGTGAGCGCTGGCGAGCAGGAGGAAGATCTACGGCAAGACTCAGCTACCGGAGATCGTCCACAGCAGGCGAGCGCTAGATCACTACTGATGGTGTCCAGGGGACCTGAAACGCGTGGAAGTCAATGACGATCGTTGACGCGCAGGAGATAGCTGACGAGCAGGCGAACGTTGACGCGTCAGTGGTCGCTGGCGAGCAGAAGGGCGACGCGTGGAATCCTGAGCGCGAATCAGGAACTGGAAGCGCAGGTGCGCTCTGACGGGCAGGAGATCTAGAGCGCTCAGGAGACCGATGGCGCGCAGGGCGCACAACAGGAACAACAGCAGTGGGCAATGATCATCAGGAGAGCGCTGGCGAACAGGAGAGCGCTGACGAGCAGGAGAGCGCCTGTGCGCTAACACTGCAGAAGGGCGCGCAGGGGAACCCTGACACGCAAGGGAAGCACCCCCGTGGAAGGCAACCCTTTGCCCCGAAGGGACCGTTGTCCGTCGGAAGACGAGGTCAGACTGCTGTCCATCTGCACCAGGGGCGGAAGGTCAAGAAGGCATTGGAGATCGATCCCCGGAGAGATCTAAAGAGGAAGGAGCTGCAGGCTGCATACGGAGATTCAAAAAGGCGCCTCTTAGCACCCTTATAGGGAGATGGGAGGCCCTTACGACGTAGCGGATGGTGAGCCTTACGGCGAAGGCGGCCAACAGCAACAACAGCAGAAGAGTCCTCCGAAGAGGAGTCTCTATGAGTGTACTCTCTCGCGAACGAAAGAGAAACACTTCGTAGAAGAGACGGGTCAGCCAGTGACCTAAAAAGAGCAATCCTCCGAAGAGGGGCTCCTGCAGTTGCCCAGCCCCTTGAGCGTAACTGCAGGTGCGACCGCTCAGTACCAAGAGCATAGTCGCACGAAAAAAAGGCAAGAGAAGAACCCCCCAAAGGGGAAAAACTCAAGCGTGGACAGGAAAACTTCCCTCGGAAGGAAAGTTACCCATCCAAGGAGGCGAGCCTCCTGAGTGTTCTAAAATGAACTTGGAGAGCCGTCAATCGTCACGGGAGTACTTCCAGGAGAAGGAGACACGCCCCTGACGAAGGTCTATAGGGGAGGCAGCAACAGCCAAATCCCCAGGCCTCAACAAGACAGCTCACTCCGTTGTCACATTACAGAAACGAACTAGATCGGTAACTGTGAAAAATAAAAACAAAAATCATTAGTTAACATTCATTCCCCCGGGAAGGCTCCGAAGAGGAATCCCGAGGGAAAGGAAGACAAGAATTACACAACAGGCACGTGCCCTCACAACCACCTATACTCACGGAAGGAGAGCTGTAACCAACACAGAATTATAACAATTATAATTATGTAATTATGTAATTTAACCCTTTTACCCCCAAAGGACGTACTGGTACGTTTCACAAAAGCCATCCCTTTACCCCCATGGACGTACCGGTACGTCCTTGCAAAAAAATGCTATAAAAATTTGTTTTTCATACTTTTTGATAATTTTTTGAGAAAATTCAGACATTTTCCAAGAGAATGAGACCAACCTGACCTCTCTATGACAAAAATTAAGGCTGTTAGAGCAATTTAAAAAATATATACTGCAAAATGTGCTGGGAGAAAAATAACCCCTTGGGGGTTAAGGGTTGGAAATTTCCAAATACCCCGGGGGTAAAAGGGTTAAAAATGAATGAACACTAAAGAAAGAATGAAAACCCTGAAAGGAATCGTTCTACAAAAGCCGAAAAATCTACAAATACAATTAGATTCATAAACTAATTGAGACAAAACGTACGGCGTAGCAACTCAGACGTAGTAAAAGTAATGTAGTAAAAGGGTGAACGACCTCAAAGAGAGAGAGAGAGAAAGACCGTAGTTAAACTCGATCGCGACCCATGAAATTACACCATGGTGGCCTAACTGCCGAGGGCTCCACGGAGATATCGTACACTACACACACAAGCACAAACTCTGAAAAGGAAACTTACTGATTTCTATACTCAAATATATACATAAACACGAAAAAATGTTTACATATATATTGAGTAAAAGAAAAGTAAGTGATTAAGTAAATACAAAACAAACAATGGCTGCCAAGCGAGGACAAAGACAAAGACGTCTGTCCATTGTCCGAGCCAAAAGTGAAGTGAAGCAGTTCACCGGTGTGTGAGGGGGGGGGAGGGGTAGCTAGCTACCACTCCCCTACCCCCCTGCTAACTAGCACGGGGGTAATACACCCTCGTTAAATTCTAATGGCTCGCCATTTCAGCTACACCGAAAGGTAAACCCAATGTAAATAGCGTGGTTTGTATTTCGGTTACGGAACAAAAGTAAATTAACAAAACAACGGAACTGAATATGATGCCATTTAAGCATCCACACCAGTTCAAAAATTTTTTTATGAGGGCCGAGTTTTTTTTAATTGGAACTCGCTGTACTGCTGAATTTTTATCATTTTGCACACATGTGGAAGACTTAAAGCAGTAAAAATTTGCAGTTAAGGAAAGATAAGATCGATTTCCACCATTGAGATGATGTTCAAGTTAATATCAACCATATACTGTAACATAATTTGAGCATTTCTCATGCACATATGAACCAATAACAGAATACTGTACTGTATGTGCAAAAGCTCTCTTGTACATACACAAGTAACAATAACATGCATACACAGTACTGTAATATCACTAGAACTATTATTCATATAAGGCTCTATATACATGAGATCGTACACATAACCTACAATACAGTATGCTCGATATTGTGTACACTGCTTGTAGAAACAAATATTGTGCTTGAAATAGGTTGAGCGCACAATATTGAGCGTATAAGAAGGAGAGTGAACGTATGTATGTATGTATTAGATTGAGCTTGCCATATAAAAAGGTGAACAATGGGCTCTTGTGTTGGTAGCCCTCAAGTAAAACGGACTGTCATATCAAGTGTAGAAAAGATGGCAGGAACACAAACAACAGATAAAATGATGATGAGACGATGATACAGTATGACGATCAAAGCTGGATTCCAAAGCACAGCAGAGGGGACTGCAAAACAGACATCTCCTTCTCAAACCCTTCCCTTGTTGATCCCGAAGAAATTACATTTCTTCCTATAAGAGGGTCCTATCAAGACGATGTACCATCGAGAAGTTGGAGCGAACGATATCGTACACATAGCCGTACACCCGCCACATGAAAGTACTTTATGGACCAAAGTAGGAATGGACTGACCTCCAAATAAAGCAGTGGTCTGAGTTCACCATGCTGCTAGGGCACTGTCAACTACTAATTGGATATTAACTTCTTAACCTGCTAATAGCCACCTACATGATACATAAGATTACTAGGAACTATTGAGCAACACCTTCAACTTGATATTATATTTATGAATATAAATCCTGCGAAGAGCAAGGGCTCACTGTATGTAGTTGGTTGGGACAAACAAACTTTCTTATTACTTGTCAAATCAGTTTACATTATGGGGAAAATGATGTTTATTTTTGTCTAAAATACAACATTAGGAAACTAGTCTTATGACTTATAAAATATTATGATCTAGTGTTACCTTGACTTGAGTGAAGCCTATTAGGATGCAAGCACAGGGGTAGGCCTTAACCCAAAGGTAGGTAAGTAGGTAAGGATACGACTCCTAGGTTAGGTTAGGTGGGGAACCAAGGGCATAGGTGGTTTTCATATTGTGTTTGTTTTGCATTTAAAATGTAGTTTTCCAGTCATAACTTTTGGAATTTGAAAACATCTACAATTTGAAAAGCATGAGTTTCTCCCTTTTTTTGCATCAGGACAATTCAAAGTACCTACAGCATAAATACACCAGAAAAACATCTTATCTCCTTCCTTAGGAATATTATGCCTTAGTAAATACTTATCAACATTTTAATTACTGACCTGGTCCATCCGAACCAACTACATAGGCTCCACGAAAATCATTAGAATACAGTACTTTGATGGTGAATGGTGTGACAGTACAATAGCAGCGCAGGCATCGGAGGGTGGGTGGGGGGCACTTGACAGGTTACGCTATTTTAGGCTACAAATGGGGACTAGGTCAAATAAAAAAGGCAGATCAGAATGTAAACAACATTTGACTGAAATGAATGAAATTTCTTGATACAAACTAAAATACAGTACTACGCAATTGATCTCCAAATTAGGTTTCATTAATGAACAGTGCAATATTAGGGCATTGGAACTCACCTAACTGAATACAGTAATACCTTGATATACAAGCGACCCAACATACGAGAAAATTGAGATACGAGGAGAGTTCCGAGCAAATTTCCATTCTGAGATACGAGGAAAAATTTAAGATACGAGGTACAGTAGTTCCCTATGCGGACGCCAGGTGGCCGTGTGTGCGAGAGGCTGATCCCGAGGACAGCATCACTGGGTCTTTCCCATCGGATTTCCGTTGCGTAAAGTTATCTCCGAACATCGGCTGTATTGTTTTTTTTTTTTACGTGTTTTTTGCGTGAATCAGTGCAGAATTAAGTGAATAAACAATGGGTCCAAAGCAAGCTAGTGCAAACAAGGGTAGTGAGAAGAAAAAGCGTATGATGACAATGGAGATGAAGCATGAAATAATCGCTGGCACGCCATTACGAGAGGAGTACGTTTACTATATGTACCATCCTCAAGCAGGAGGAGGCTATAAAGAACACCAAGCCTTCCAAAAGAGTAACCATCCTTTCCAAGCTTCGTAGTGATGTTCACGATGAGATGAAGAGGCTTCTTTTGATTTGGATAAAGGAGAAACAGCTAGCAGGAGATAGCGTGACCAAGACTATCATATGCCAGAAGGCCAGTCAAATCTATGAAACTTGAAAGGGAAGCAATCAGCCGAGAAAGGGGAGACTTCGACGCCAGCGGAAACCTTCAAACCCAGTCGTTGCTGTCTGGATAATTTTAAGAAAAGGACTGGGATACACTGGTTTGTTAGGCATGGGGAAGCAGCAAGTTCCGATGCGAAACCTCTATTAACGAAGTTATAGACTTTGATAAAAAATTCCTGTTTTGCTCCTTTTATCATCTTAGCACTGGCCACAGCAGCCTCCTTTACACCGGTAGTTCAGAAAAACACTGTTTGGCAGTGCTTTTGTCGTAAGTTACGTTCGAGCTAAATATAGGGCCCATCGTTTTATATTCAAACCTCTTTGTTATTTATTTTCTATATTGGAATATTCAATATACAGTAATTACAGGCTTTACAGCTATTAATTTATTTATTATATTAATAATGAAAGGTTAGCGAAGAAATGTGTTTGATATATTTAGTCTGATAATGGGAAATGGAACCCAAGTCTGTGTTCGAACAAAGGCTGGAGTGTGAAGCTACTACTCAACCCTTTGTTAAATGTGTATTCATCCCTCTATTAAGTTTGAATAATTGATAATTAATATCGAAATACTAGCCTCACTCGCAATGGCAGAGTAAAACCAAATAAATCATTAGCTCAATTAAGTAAGGAGGTATTTTCAAAACGATTAACACGGCTACTAACAACATACAAAATGGGATAGAAAATCACGTTTTCTATGCCTCCTGAAGTCCTTGCAAACAAAAGCTCTAGTGTTTTGATATAAGTTACGTTACTATTAGTCAGTTTTGATTACGATAACTTTTTTATTACGATGATGACTGGTGGAAAACTACAAAGGAGCCTTTGTATATCAGCGGCCAGTTCCTCCCTCGTATATAGAAAATGGAAATTTTCTTCCCATTTTCTAGTTGTTCGTAAGACATGGCCGTTGCACTACTCATATACTGTGTACATTTTTCTGCAGAAAGTCTATACAAGAACACCACCTAACTTAAACTACAAGCCATGTCCTTACCTACTTACCCAGCGGGGGTCTAACTGTGCCCGGTGAACCCCCTTACACTGCCTTATTAAATTTTTAGCTTAGCCTGTGTTTGATTCACAACCTATTGCACTCCTAGCAGGTGGCCGCTATCATACATAGGCCTACACCCCACAACTAAGTTTAAAAGAGCTAGTTAAAATATCCTGCAATTAAAATGATACACAGTATATTTTAAGGTGTTTTGAACAATACCGCAAAGCCATAGATTTTGAGTTAAGGTAGTCGACCCACATTAACTAACTAACTAAAAAGAAAAGAAAAAAAAGAAAAAAACATGGATTTCCGCATAAAATCAATATAAAAGTTTACAATAAACACACAATGTATATTCAATAACAGTCTTATTTGCTATGAACCGTTCATTGCAGGGTTCTATAATCGTACTCCAAATTATTTGTAGCCTTACGAAGTTACTATTAGCCTTCCACAACAGAAAGCCCAACACATACACTGTTCACTTACACCCTGCTAACGAGAACTATAGTTACCTGGTATTTCATCAGGGAACAGTAATTTAGCCAATTCTTCAATTTCAACTTCCATGACAACCCGGTTCAGACGTTGAGGGTAGGAATATATGAATAAACTCCTCCTTCTCCGACTTGCTTATGTGTCAAATTGTCAATGGTGTTAGTAGTACATGTATATGATCGTCTTTGCAACGGCTCTCAGGTTTCGCTTGGGCGTCCCAAGTTCAGATCCATAACTGCTTATATTATCAGTATTATTATCATTATTACCATCATTTGCATTAATATAACTATCATTATCGTGTTAAAGATCAAGCTACAAACCTGGTTGAAAAAACAAATTGACAAGTAAAGAATAAGCAAGAGGAATAATATAAAAGCAATAGACAATAAAACATATTAAGCTGAATAAAACAAACAAATAAATAATTAACCCTGTGCAAAGTATTTAAACCTAAAGGATTATTAAACAAATTACTCAATGCGTTTATCTAGTTCTGGTCTGAAAAAAAAAAAAACGAAAATAGATGTGGAAGGGAAAGAGTAGGTCTAGCCCCAGGAGATACGACGAGCAAAATAACTAAAACATTATAGGAATCACTAAAAATGAAAACCGTCAGAAATTCTTAGGAACAGTAATCAAACAAATGAGATTCGTTTGTATTCATTCAATAGAGAAAGGTGTGAAGTGAGATTTACTTAGTCTTGTGGTAGATACATTTCTTTAACTTAAATCCTTGTTTCTTTACTTCGACTTGACATCATCATTTATATTGGTTTATATCAAATGCAGCCGTCTAGTCCACTGCAGGACAAAGGCCTCAGACATGCCCTTACTCACGTCTGGACTTGGCCTGTTTTCATCACCACTGCAGATTGGTAATGGTGGAAGATCTTAGTCTCATCACTCACAGCCAACCAATCTAGTATGTATATACTGTGTGTATATATATATATATATATATATATATATATATATATATATATATATATATATATATATATATATATATATATATATATATATATATATATATATATATATATATATATATATCAATCATCGGCAATTCTTTGTCCACTGCGGAACAAAGGCCTCAGACATGCCATCCCACTTGCGTCTGTTTATGGTCTTTCTATGGAAGTCCACACCCCCAAACTTTTTTTAGGTTGTCAATCCATGGTCTTCTATTCTTTTCCTTGCTTCTTTTGCAATCTCTAGGGACCCATTCTGTTATTCTAAATATCCATCTATTGTCTGTCATCCTCATTATATATCCTGCCCATGTCAATTTCTTTTTATTACAAGTTGTTAGAATATCCCCTACTTTAGTTTACTCTCATATCTATATGGCTCTTTTTCTGTCTCTTAGTGTTATTCCTATCATTATTTTACCATAGCTCTTTGAGTTGTGACTAGCTCATGTTCTAAGGTTTTATTAAGGCTCCAAGTTTCTGATACACAAGTTAATACTGGTAGGACCATCTCATTAAATACCTTTCTTTTTAGACAAAGTGGCACATTACTTTCATAATCTCGTTTTGTTTACCAAATGCTCTTCATCCCATGCTTATCCTTCTTTCGATTTCGGTCTCGTGTCCTGGGGAAACACTGTCTGTCTTGTCTTAAGTACGTATACTCATTAACAATCTCTAGATTTGTCCATAACTCTTAATTGTTGTCTCACTGCATTTTCAATAAACATTATCTTTGTCTTACTCATATTCATTTTCAGTCCTACATTTCTGCTTTCTTTATTCAAATCTTCTATCATCTTTTGTAATTCCTCCCATGATTTACTCAACACAACTATGTCATATGCTAAGTTATTAAGGTATTCCCCATTGATATCAATTCATACATTTTCCAAATCTAATTTTTTTACTAACTTCTAGGCATGCTGTGAATAATTTAGGAGAGATGGGGTTCCTGTCTGACTCCTTTTTACTAATCGGAATTTTCTCACATGTAGTTTTAGGATTGATGTACTTACTGTACAGATCTCTTCAAGTGTTCTAACATAAGATTAATCTATTTCTTGTCTTTGAAGGGCTTTCATTACTGCTGAAGTTTTCACAGAATCTAAAGGTTTCCCATAGTCTATAAATACCATATATAATTGTTTGTCATATTTTGTTGATTTTTCCATTAGCTGGTTAATTACATAGATATGGTCAATTGTTGAATACCCACTTCAGAAGTCTGTCTGGTTAACATGGAGAAAATAAGGAAGTAGAATTTTCATAAAAGTGACACAGGCTAACTGGAAAGCAACAGTTATAAGAAAATATAACTAAGCATGAGCACAAGTATAAGAAATGGGTATGAATTAGCTTACCCGCTTTAATTTAGTAATGAGAGGTAGACTGGCTCCACAAGAGAAAAAAATGCCAGGTCTCATGGATGGTTTTATTGTCATGGACGACATTGAACAGAATAATGACAAACGATATTCAATAATGGCTTCACTCCAGTGGTTGGTGAAGTACAAGAAATAGTGAAGGAGAAATCATTAATTCGTTAAACTTTACATAAAGAGTGATGCTCCTGCACATGAATCTATCAAAAGAAAGGTGTCACAGATGTAGACACTTTATTGTAACAATGTAAAGCAGGGTGAATAAATACCATTTGACTTGGTTCGAAAATGGGAAAAAACAAGCTCAGGAGAAATAGGCGAAAAGTAAAGAACATATCAAATAAATGAGTTATCAAAGTCTTACAAAGGACAACGGATGGAAGAAAATAATTCCGATTAAAGAGTACACATTGTAGTTACCATTTTGGTTTACAACATTAAATGTGTACTCAATATTGCTATTATTACTGCAACTGCTATTATAACTAATGTCACTACTAATATTGAAAAATAATGATAAAAGAAATGACATTTGACAGATTGTTTGTGCTACGGTAAAATGCCATTTCTACAAATCTAAGAGACTAACAGATTATTCTTTACAAAGCATTGAGATACTACCGCTAGAGAGTTATGGGGTCTTTTGACTGGCCAGACAGTACTACATTGGATCCTCCTCTCTGGTTACGGTTCATTTTCCCTTTGCCTACATACACACTGAATAGTCTGGCATATTCTTTACATATTCTCCTCTATCCTCATACACCAGACAACACAGATTACCAAACAATTCTTCATCACCCAAGGGGTTACTGCACTGTACTTGTTCAGTGCCACTTTCCTCTTGGTAAGGGTAGAAGAGACTCTTTAGCTATGGTAAGCAGCTCTTCTAGGAGAAGGACACTCCAAAATCAAACCACTGTTCTCTAGTCTTGGGTAGTGCCATAGCCTCTGTACCATGGCCTTTCACTGTCTTGGGTTAGAGTTCTCTTGCTTGAGGGTACACTCGAGCACACTCTCCTATCTTATTTCTCTTCCTCTTGTTTTGTTAAAGTTTTTATAGTTTATATAGGAGATATTTATTGTTGTTACTCTTCTTAGAATATTTTATTTTCCTTTTTTCCTTTCCGCACTGAGCTATTTTCCCTGTTGGAGCCCCTGGGCTTATAGCATACTGCTTTTCCAACTAGGGTTGTAGCTTAGTAAGTAATAATAATAATAATAAAACGTTTAGAATAACACAGAGAAGCTGAGATGACGTATGATAGACCTTACTTAATTGTCGTTATTATTGTTCCTTGCTAAGATAAAATGCTAGTTGAAAAAGCTATAAGCCAAAGGGCTCCAATAGGGAAAATAGCCCAGTGAGGAAAGGAAATAAGGAAACAAACAACAAGAGATGTAACGTACAATTAAAATAAAATATAAGAACAGTAACATCAAAATAAATCTTTCATATATTTACTATAAAAATCTCAAACAAAACAAGAGGAAGAGAAATAAGATGGAATAGTGTGCCCGAGTGTACCCTCAAGCAAGAGAACTCTACCTCAAGACAGTGGAAGACCATGGTACAGAGACTATGGCACTACCTAAGATTAGAAAACAATGGCCTGATTTTGGAGAGTCCTTCTAGAAGAGCTGCTTTTCATAGCTAAAGAATCTTCACCTTTACCAAGAAGAAAGACGTGAATCTCTAAAAGCGGGGGGGGGGGGGGGGCTCGTGAACTAATCTCTCTTTGGGAGATTAGGTCAACTAACGTTCGGCTGGGCTCCACAAGGCACTAGAAAGAGTTAGAAGACCAGGCCTACATGGCTGAGGACTATGAAGCGCGAAGTAGGAAATGATGAATGGAGAAGTATTGAATTAAAAGCTCAAGATAGAGACGACAGGCGAAATCTAACCGAGACCCTTTGCGTCAATAGGCGTAGGAGGAGATGATGATGAAATGCAAGAGAGGTTAGTTCATTATTATTTTTATTTATTATCAATTGCTAAGCTACAACCCTATTTGGAAAAACATGATGCTATAAGCCCAAGGGCTGCAACAGGGAAAATAACCCAGTGAGGAAAGGAAAAGAAGGAAAAATGAATTATTTCAAGACGAATAACAGCATTAAAATAAATATCTCCTATATAAACTATTAAAACATAAAAAAAAACAGGAGGAAGAGAAATGATTGAACAGAGTGCCCGAGTTTACCCTCAAGCAAAAGAACTCTACTCCAAGACAGTGGAAGACCGTGGTACAGAGGCTATGGCACTACCCAAGACTAGAGAACAAGAGTTTGATTTTGGAGTATCCTTTTCCTAGAAGAGCTGCTTACCATAACTAAAGTCTCTTCTACCTTTACCAAGAGGAAAGTAGTCACTGGACAATTACAGTGCAGTAGTTAACCACTTGGGTGCAGAAGAATTGTTTGGTAATCTCAGTGTTGTCAGGTGTATGAGGACAGAGGAGAATATGTAAAGAATAGGCCAGACTATTCAATATGTGTGCCTAGGCAAAGGGAAAATGAACAGTGACCAGAGAGAAGGATTCAATGTAGTACTGTCTGGCCAGTCAAAGGACCCCATAACTCTCTAGCGGTAGTATCTGCAGTCACTCGCATACATATCAAACACGAAGAGTTGGGAAAGATATAAGAATCCCTTAGATCATTATTTGTACTTGCAAGTTAAGGCGTATTTTTCTTACAACCTTGCTAGAATAATGCCGACCAGAAACGAATGATTATGAGCATAAGATTGATATCACACCAGTCTCCCTCTTCTGGCACGTTATTTGAATACTTTCCTTTCTTGGGGCTATTATAATGGCTGCAATCTGGCATACCTTATCCACATCTCTCTCTCTCTCTCTCTCTCTCTCTCTCTCTCTCTCTCTCTCTCTCTCTCTCTCTCTCTCTCTCTCTCTCTATCAAGCATAAAATTCACGAAATTGAAAACTTTTTTCAAAAGCCAAGATTAATTGCATTACCTTTGATCAAAACATTCCATACGATTCAACAACGCACCGACAAACCCCGTCCCTATAACACACTCAAAAGACTTGACCCAATACAAGCAAGGTATGAGGCATCACAAGCTGCGAAAATACAATGAAAGCAATTAAACTCGAGGTTGCATCACCGTCACTCCTCCCTGGTAACTTTTTCTAATTATGCAACGCGACTCGAACTTTCCGGGAAACGATCATCGGAAGAAGAAATTCTGCGAATAAAGTTCGAGGAAAGAAGAGTAAATCAAGCAGCAGGAATAAGAGCATTTGCAAAAGTTTTTGTTAAATGTGCGAGACAAAGCCTATTGGAAACCTCCCTGCCTGGCGTTCTGCTGGACAGGAGATCGAGTCCCGCTCAAACTTGATATTATTATTATTATTATTATTATTATTATTATTATTATTATTATTATTATTATTATTATTATTATTATTAATATTGTCGCTGTCGTTGTTGTTTTTGTTGTTATTACTTGCTAAGCTACAACCCTTGTTGGAAAAGTAGGATGCTATAAGCCTTGCTCCAACAAGGAAAAATAGCCCATTGAGGAAAGGAACTAAGGGAAAACTACAAGAGAAGTTAAGAACAATAATACTAAAATAAATCTTTCATATATAAACTATAAAACCTTGGAAATAACAAGTTGATAAAAACAAGATAAAATAGTTTGCCCGAGTGTACCCTCAAGCAAGAGATATCTAACGCGAGACAGTGGAAGACCATGACACAGAGGCTATGACACTACCTAAGAACAATGGTTTGATGGTTTCTTTAGTGTCTGCAACCTTACCATTCTTGTGAGCTAAGGATTGGGGGTTAGGTGTACCTGCTGAGTCATTACCCTTGTCATTGCCAGTCATGAGCGACCTTTAAACCTTTAAAACCTAGGCGTATAGTTTATATCCACCGAAACTGGACACTGCGTGCCATTAAATGTTAGAATAAAATCAACATAGATGATTGGTCCCATTTTATAAATAATGAAGACTACTGTAGCGAAAAAAGTATAAAAAGTAAATGGGTCACAACCTATTTCATTATATATGAAAGATCTATTCTAATGTTTTTACTGTTCTTAAAATATTTTATTCTAGTTTATTCTAGTTGTTAATTACTTCTCTTGTAGTTTATCGATTTCATTGTTTCATTTTTTTTTTCACTGGGCTATTTTTCCCTCTAGGAATCCTAGGGGTTATAGCATTCTGGTTTTCCAACTCGGGCTGCAGCTTAGCTAATAATAATAATAATAATAATAATAATAATAATAATAATAATAATAATAATAATAATAATAATAAAGGGATATGCCAGTGGAAATTGTACCCATAATCATAGGAGCACTAGGCACGATCCCAAGATCCCTGAAAAGGAATCTAGAAAAACTAGAGGCTGAAGCAGTTCCAGGACTCATGCAGAAGAGTGTGATCCTAGAAACGGCGCACATAATAAGGAAAGTGATGGACTCCTAAGGAGGCAGGATGCAACCCGAACCCAACACTATAAATACCACCCAGTTGAAAAGACCGTGATAGAGGAATAATAATAATAATAATAATAATAATAATAATAATAATAATAATAATAATAATAATAATAATAATAATAATAATAATAATAATATCACAGGTCGCCCTTGTTGTAAGACTGATGACCAGCAAATCGACCTGTCGACCGAGAGGAAATTGGAAAGTCTCTAGCGTATGACTTATCGACGATGACCACCTCCAGCGTCGAACCTATTCTCAAAGGCTACACACGCACTTTGGCGTTCATAAGTGTTTGAAGGTTTAAAGGCCACTCATGAATGCCAAAGGCAAGGGACAGTGACATTGCCCTAGCAAGCAGGGCAATGCCCTAGAGACTGACCATATATATATATATGATTAGCTCCCAAGCTCCGTCTCCACCCAAGCTAGGACCAGGGAGGATAAGGAGGGCCTGGCAATGGCTACTGATGACTCAGCAGGTAGATCTATAGCTTCCCCAAAAGTCCCATCCATTTACGGGCTGCTTACGCAAGAGCCCGTGTCTTGCTATAGGCAAGGTGATCTAAAATCCTAGCTCACAAGGATTGTGAGCTTGCAGACACTAAAGGAACGAACGAGTTTGAGCGGGATTCGAATCCATGTCTGGCGATCACCAGTCAGGGACGTTACCAAATAGTATACCAGCAAGTATCTCCTCTGTGCTGTTAATGTCAATATTCATATTCATTTCTTATCTGCTCTATGTATTATATTCGTAGTTCTTTTCCTACTTTCATTATAGCCATGCAAGACAGATTTTTCAAAGCTTTACATAAGAACAAATATTAATTTTCAACAAGTGTTGTGATGGCCTGGTGGTAGCGTCCTTGCCTGGTGATTGCCACACTGGGGTTCGAGTCCAGCTCAGACTAGTTAGTTTCTTTGGTCGCTGCAACCTCACTATCCTTGTGAGCTAAGGATAGGGGTTTGGGGGATCCTATAGGTCAATCTGCTGAGTTATCAGCAGCCATTGCCTGGCACTCCTTGGTCCTAACTTGAATGGAGAGGGGCTTGGTCGTTGATCATATGTAATATAGTCAGTCTCTAGGGCATTGTCCTACTTGATAGGGCAATGTCACTGTACTTTTCCTCTGCCATTCATAAGCGGCCTTTACACATTAAACAACAGTAATAATGATATTAATAATAACATGCAAGTGTGCGTACACTTGCATTTGTGCATTCATTGGCGTATGCATTGTACAGATGATGCATGTGTTTTTCGGAGGCAGGATTGGTGGTCCCTAATTCTGTGTTCAACGTAGATATGAACGTTCATCAACGCTGGTGGGATTAATTAGTATATGAGTGGCTTCAGATGATTAACTTTTCAGTCAGGTAGCTCCAAAACTAAGAACCCGTTTGAATTTATGACTACACCGACTATTCTAAAATCTGTGCGAATGAATAGAATTTGGGTTGGGATAGAGTATTGGCTGTTGATCGCATATACCTAATATCATGTATGCATAGATATGCAGTGATATATATATATATATATATATATATATATATATATATATATATATATATATTATATCTATATACATACATTTATATATAAATATATATTCTGTATATATATATATATATATATATATATATATATATATATATATATATATATATATATATATATATATATATATATATATATATAATATATATATATACACAGCTAGTATATATACGGATTTGGAATAGATAAATTTGCTTAATAAACTTTATTAACGAGAACACAAAAAATGCAAGATTTTACAGAAACAATATTCGCGGAAGAAAATTCTTCGGAAGAGCATAAATATATGAAGCATAAAAGATTCAAATACATATGTGTAAAAAAAGGAAAAGGCCCAGACTTGGGTAATTGAAAAAATAGAGAGAGAAACTGTAAGATTAGCATATATAGCACGGTAATTCTAGTATTAGGATATCATTATTAATTTTACATTTTTATGCCTTCTAATTCCTGTAACATTTTCAGTTGTATACAGTTCTTTTGTCCATCCATCCATCAAATAATCGACTTTATTCTTTTAAGACCTTTTGTCAATGGATTTAGTC
>NC_090761.1:19065039-19075039 GCF_036898095.1 Palaemon carinicauda
ACCCCATAACTCTCTAGCGGTAGTATCTCAACGAGTGGCTGGTGCCCTGGCTAACCTATTGCAGCTAAGCTTAACGTTACCTTAAATGAACAGAGCATTGTTGAATATGCTACTGAACTGTTGAGAGAGAGAGAGAGAGAGAGAGAGAGAGAGAGAGAGAGAGAGAGAGAGAGAGAGAGAGAGTTCTGGAATACATACTCATCTCAACTTCCAATCCTTCACCTTTCTTAAACTCAGCGTGCAAGAGCCCGTGCTGGAGATACACCCACTCAATATAACTGGTTTTTTTTTTAATAAAATAACGAAATTAGAAGCAAGTTAAATATTAAAACGAAGTTGGTGGCCTGCTTGATCATCAACTCATTCACAAGATCAGATATCTTAACGTAAAATTAGTTTAACATTTGCCAAATAAGTGAATTAAATGTATTTGACAATTATTCCATGAATTTATTTATTTTCCTATTTAGTAACCTTTGATAATTGAATTAAGTATATTTTATTCAGTTTCGTTTAATTGTTCTTCTTAATCATCTCTATCATAACTGATATGATGAAGATTTTTCACCTTCATTGTTCAGAGTGAAATATAGAATGAATACATTTGAACATGGTTTTCTTGCATTCAATTTTGCTTATTTCATTTAAAGGGAAACTCCTGACAGAGTTCAAAACTTGCAAACTACAGAAGCTTATTATGAACAGATATATATGCATTTGGGGGCTAATGATGGGAGAAGTATATTGTAATATCTGCAGGAACAGTATTGGAGCTTTGCTACATTTCGGTTTCCTCGTCATCTCCTCCTATGCCTATTGAAGCAAAGGGTCTCTTTTAGATTTCGTCAGTTGTCTTTATCGTGGGCTTTTAATTCAATACTTCTCCATTCATCATCTCTTACTTCAAGCTTCATAGTCCTTAGACATGTACGCCTGGGTCTTCCAACTCTTCTAGTGCCTTGAGGAACTCAGTTGACAGTTTGGTGAAGTGATCTCTTTTGGGGAGTGCGAAGAGCATACCCAAACCATCGCTATCTTCCCCTCACCATGATCTCAGCCACATATGACACTCAAGTAATCTCTCTTATAGATTCATTTATTATTCTGTTCTGCCACTTATCTTCCAATATTCTTCCGAGGGCTTTGTTTTCAAATCTACAAACTTTGTTGGATATTGTTTCATTGCAGTGCCTTGTGGAACCCCGTTAAACATTTGGTGAACTAATCTCTCTTGGGGAGTGCGAAGAGCAAGCCCAAATCAAACCAACTAAAATGCCGATTTTGATGACAATGTATGCGTCAACAATATAATTTTATCACAAAGTATCCAAATAAGCAAAAGAAAAAAAAATACAAAAGGTCAACATAAAAATCGGAAATAAAAAATGATTCAAAATGTCTATACTTTGGTGAAAAATATTACTGCAAATAAATAAGAAAAATCTAATTTTTTTTTCGTTCAATAAAAATTGATTTTTTTTACTTTATATTCAAGTACAGTTTAACTCTAATTATGCCAGTTATTTGCCTTTAAAAGGCGGAGTTATTTGAACTTATATAGTATTCTTACACATAAGCTATCTTTCTTTTTCTATAGGCAGTCTTTGAAAACTCATTTTTAATCTTATCATATAGACGTAATAAATTCATTTTCTATTAACGTGCCTTTATCCCATTTTTTGTGTGGTAAGCATGTTTATTATTATTATTATTATTATTATTATTATTATTATTATTATTATTATTATTATTATTACTTGCTAAGCTTCAACCCTAGTTGGAAAAGCAGGATGCTACAAGCCCCGTGGCTCCAACAGGGAAAATAACCCAGTGAGGAAAGGGAACAAGGAAAAATAAAATACATTAAGAAGAGTAACTACATTGAAATAAATATATCCTATATAACTATAAAAACTTTAACAAAACAAGAGGAAGAGAAATAAGATAGAATAGTGTGCCCGAGTGTACCCTCAAGCAAGAGAACTCTAACCCAAGACAGTGGAAGCCCATGGTACAGAGGTTATGGCACTACCAAAGACTAGAGAACAATGATTTTATTTTGGAGTGTCCCTCTCCTAGAAGAGCTGCTTACCATAGCTAAAGAGTTTCTTCTACCCTTACCAAGAGGAAAGTGGCCACTGAAAAATTATAGTGCAGTAACCCCTTGGGTGAAGAAGAATTGTTTGGTAATCTCAGTGTAGTCAGGTGTATGAGGACAGAGGAGAATATGTAAAGAATAAGCCAGACTATCCGTTGTGCATGTGTAAGCAAAAGGAAAATGAAACGTATCCAGAGAGAAGGCGCCAATGTAGTACTGCCTGGCCAGTTAAAAGACCCCACAACTCCCTAGCTATAGTATCTAAACGGGTGGCTGGTGCCCTGGCCAACCTACTACCAACCTACCTACTTGCCCTTTTTTCGAAAGGACTTCGCTTTGGCTTTGGGGTAGACCGTACTCCCAATCGGTTACCCTGCCTGACATCATTTTACACCCGGTAGCGTATGTGCATCTGTTGTACCTGTCACCAGCGTCCTTCCTCCCAGCAGCGAGGAGTATTGGCGCAGTTAGTAGACAGGTTATTATTATTATTATTATTATTATTATTATTATTATTATTATTATTACTTGCCGAGCTACTACCCTAGCTGGAAAAGCAAGATGCTGTAAGCCCAAGGGCTCCAACAGGGAATAATAGCCCAGTGAGGAAAGGAAATAAGGAAATAAATAAATGCTGAGAAAAAATGAACAATAAATCATTCTAAAACAGTAACAACGTCAAAACAGATATGTCATATACACATTATAAAAAGACTTACGTCAGCCTGTTCAACATAAAAACATTTGCTGCAACTTTGAACTTTTAAAGTTCTACTGATTCAACTACCCGATTAGGATCATCATTCCACAACTTGGTCACAGCTGGAATAAAACTTCTAGAATACTGTGTAGTATTGAGACTCATGATGAAGGCCAGACTATTAGAATTAACTGACAGCCTAGTATTACGAACAGGATGGAATTGTCCAGGAAGATCTGAATGTAAAGGATGGTAAGAATTATGAAAAATCTTATGTAACATGCATAATGAACTAATTGAACAACGGTGCCAAAGATTAACATCTAGATCAGGAATAAGAAATTTAATAAACCCTAAGTTTCTGTCCAACACATTAAGATGAGAATCAGCAGCTGAAGACCAGACACGAGAACAATACTCAAAACAAGGTAGAATGAAAGAATTAAACCAATATTTTGTGTAATTGAAGAAGACACAGACCTAATGTGTTTCTCAAAAGTAAATTTGCAGTCGAGCATTACACCTAAAATTTTAAAAGTCATACAAAGTTAAAGAAACATTATCAATGCTGAGATCCGGATGTTGAGGAACCACTGTCTTTGACCTACTTACAATCATACTTTCAGTTTTGTTAGGATTCAACTTCATAACCCATAGTTTACACCATGCACATTCCTCTATTCACTATGGTGCCCATCAACAACAACAACTCTATGAGATCTATTACTGAAAGATTCAATAATAATGCTAAGAAACGACCCACCCACTCCCAACTGTTTGAGTTTGAACACAAGGGACTCATGATTAACACAGTCAAAAGCAGCACTAAAATCAAGGCCAATCATACGAACTTCCTGACCACAATCAAGGGATTTCTGTACAGCATTGGAGTTTGTAAAAAAGGTATCACATGCTCCAAGGCCTTTACGAAAACCAAATTGCAAACTAGGGAATAGATTAATACCATCAGCAAACCTATTAAGATATTTTACCAGAAGACGTTCAAAAACTTCAGGTAATATAGGAGTTATGGAAACTGGATGGTAATCAGTTGGACTTGAGCTACCACAAACACATTTACATAGAGGAGTAACATTACCAATTCTCCAACAAGTGCTAAAAGCTCCTCTTTTTGCTAACTTGCACAAAATGATAGATAACTTTGGAGCTAAGAAATCTGCTATCTTTATAAAAAACAAGGGAAAAATACCATTTGGGTCTACACCTCCATAAGCATCAAGGTCCATCAACAAAGTTTTAATTTCACGAGATCGAAAAGCTAAACTAGTTAGTTTAGCCTCAGGAAAACCGGAATGAGGAGGTTCGAGTTTTTCATTACTCTGTTTACTGTCAAACACATCAGTCAAAAGGGTTGCCTTTTCCTTTGGACAGTGAGTGACTGAGCCATCTGGTTTAAGTAAAGGAGGAACTATTGCATCAACACCAAAGAGTGCAGATTTAAGGGTAGACCACCATTTATGTTCCTAAGTTGTACCAGAAAGGGTTTCTTTTATGGTTAAATTGTATTCCTTTTCGGTTGAAGCATAAACTCTCTGAGCAAAAGCTCGAAGCTGAGTATAGTTATTCCAGGTCAACTCTGATCTGTTACCTTCTAAAGATAATAGGCCTCCTGCTTCTCCAAATAAGCATGTCTACAATCATCAATGAACCACGGTTTGTCCTTCACTCGGTACCTTAGCACACGAGAAGGGATACGCCTATCAATTATGTTGACTAGATTCTCATTCAAAGGGACAACAGAATCAACACTACTATATAATTGTGACCAATTCAAGCCCAAAAGATCATGCAAAATCCCAGTCAAGTGTGCTTGAGATTTCATATAAATTTTACAAGAGTATGATACATCAGGGACAGGCTGCTCAGTCTTCACTACTAATGAAATCAAGGCATGATCAGATGTCCCGACTGGAGAACCAGCCTTACTCTTTATAAGACCAGGGGAGTCAGTATATACGAGGTCCAAGCAATTACCAGACCTGTGAGTAGCTTCACTTATGATTTGCTCACAGCCTGATTCAGAGGCAAAGTCTAAAGCTCTTCAGCCATGGCGATCGGTAGGAGAAATAGAACTTAACCACTCCCTAGGGTGAGCATTGAAACCACCAATAAAGACAAAAGAAGCCTTTCTCTCATCTTCTTGTATCTTAGCCATAATGGTAAGAAGACAATCGAAGATAGAATAAGCCATGTCTGGATTCCGGTAGATCGAATACAAATAAAAGTTGTTATGCCTGCCACAAACTTTTATTACCTGAATCTCATGACATCCACATTCATAGCAGGACTTATGAGAAGCAGGGTACTCAGTCCTAATATACACCGCCATTCCCCTGGCCCTATAGATGGCATCACGTTTCAACATCATTGGCTTCTTAAAACCATTTATAAGGAGCTCAGATGAGTGCCTCATATTAGAAATCAAGGTTTCTGAGCATAAAAGAATATCATACTGTCTGGACGCAACTGTAAGATCTTGAATATTTGCATGAAGACCACGAATATTACAATACAGTAGACGACATTGACGAAATTTAGGACGTGCTGGTCCCGGACTTCGCTCAATTTCTCCGAACAGCATAAGAATTAAGGGTAATAACAAAGATACATCATACTTAAAAACTAGATTAACAAGAATTATAACAATAACAATATGTACAGAAATATAAATAAAGTGATTGATCAAACCCATAGAGTACAGAAAAAAAGTCGGAAAACTGGTCAACATGGAGGAGCCGATACACTATGCAAGGCTAAAAACCCTCCAGGATAGCCACTTCAACTGAAGGGAGGACGGTAAGGATGGTTTTGAAAAGATAAAGAATCAGATAAAGAAAAGACAACCTCTTGATGAAACACCAGGCATCCATGGCCCTTCTATTAATCATGCCCAACACACCATTTAAAAAAAAACAAGAAGAGAAAAAAAAATAAGATAGAATAGTGTGCAAGAGTGTACCCTCAAGCAAGAAAACTCTAACAGAAGACAGTGGAAGACCATGGTACAGAAGCTATGGCACTACCCAAGACTAGAGAATAATGGTTTAATTTTGGAGTGTCCTTCTCCTAGGAAAGCTGCTTACCATAGCTGAAGAGTCTCTTCTACCCTTACCAAGAGGAAAGTACACTGAACAATTACATTACAGTAATTAACTCCTTGGGTGAAGAAGTGTTTGGTAATCTCACTGTTGTCAGGTGTATGAGGAAATACGAGAATCTGTAAAGAATAGGCCAAACTATTCAGGGTATGTGTAGGCAAAGAAAAAATGAGCCGTAACTAGCCCTGGATAGGTACGATGGGTCGTTCGCGACCCCGAGCGTCAAAAAAAAACAGGTTTTTCTCACGTGACTCACCCCCGTGACTGAATTTGTGGGTGATCGACCTGCAGGAGGTGTCTCCCCTACACGCTCTAGTAGTGTCCAGATGTGCATTGCTGTAGCTGTACTCCTTCCCCGATTTCTGAGACGCGTCGGGGTCGTTCGCGTCCGAGTTTACCCTTCTAAGGTAGTTTGCCTAATTATCAAAGTTATTACGTATTATGAAATTGTCGTAGAATGGTGCAACTTGTATAGGTTATCAGTTGTGGAAAGTCTTGGTGGATTGTTTGGCTACCATGTGCATGATTTTTTTTTAGTTAAAATGTCGTTCATCACCACGAGGACCATTTTACCGCGAGTGCCCCTTTTTCATTTTTTTTCATTTTTTTGCCAAGTCATTTTTCCGTAAGATATTGCCAAATAGGGTCGTAAAACTTTTGCTTGTTTAGTGTTGGAAAGTGTGTCTAGATGATCTGGCTACCCATGCATGACTTTGTTTTTGTCAGATACGACGTAGTTATTGGTATATTGGGTATTTAACTGCGGTTACCAATTTCTTTTTTTTTTCAATATTTGTAAAAATTACTACGTAGTAAGGAATTGCCGTATATTATTCATTTTTTTTTTCATGTTTATGTGTTAGAAAGTGTGCCTTGATGGTTGGGCTAACACGTGCATGTCTTTTTTTTTATCTGAGATGCCGTATATTAGAATGTCGGGCATTTTACCGCGAGTGTCCCTTTTTCATTTTTTTAAATTTTTTTGCCAAGTCATTTTTCCGTAAGATATTGCGAAATAGTATCGTAAAACTTTTGCTTTTTTAGTGTTGGAAAGTGTGTCTAGATGATCTGGCTACCCATGCGTGATTTTGTTTTTGTCAGATACGACGTAGTTATTGGTATATTGGGTATTTAACTGCGGTTGCCAATTTCTGTTTTTTTTTTCAATATTTGTAAAAATTTACTACGTAGTAAGGAATTGCCGTATATTATTGATTTTTTTTTCATGTTTGTGTTAGAAAGTGTGCCTTGATGGTTGGGCTAACACGTGCATGTCTTTTTTTTTTATCTGAGATGCCGTATATTAGAATGTTGGGCATTTTTCCGCGAGTGCCCCTTTTTATTTGTTTTGCATTTTTTTGCTTAGTCATGTTACCGTAAGGAATTGGCAAGTAGTGTCGCAAAACTTATATTTTTATAGTGTTGGAAAGTGTTTCTAGATGATCTGGCTACCCATGCCTATTTTTTTAGCCAGATATGGCGTATATATAAGTATGTGTTCGATTTTCCTGTGATTGCCATTTTTTCGTTTTTTCCCATTTCTTTCAAAATTACTACGTACTAAGGAACTATCACAGAGTAATGATTCATTTATATGTTTATTTGTCAGAAAATGTGCCTTGATGGTTTGCCTAGCACGTGGCTGAAATTTTTTTTTTTCTGAAATGCCGTATATTAGAATGGCCATTTTTCCACGAGTGCCCCTTTTTATTTGTTTTGCATTTTTTTGCTTAGTCATGTTACCGTAAGGAATTGGCAAGTAGTGTCGCAAAACTTATAATTTTATAGTGTTGGAAAGTGTTTCTAGATGATCTGGCTACCCATGCCTATCTTTTTTTTTTAGCCAGATATGGCGTATATATAGGTATGTGTTCGATTTTCCTGTGATTGCCATTTTTTCGTTTTTTCCCAATTCTTTCAAAATTACTACGTACTAAGGAACTATCACAGAGTAATGATTCCTCTAGATGTTTATTTGTCGGAAAATTTTGTTTACTTCTTTTTTGATTGAATATCGTCAAATTTTTTTAGCTAAAATATTATATTGTTTTACATTTTTTTTTTTCGATTTTATTTCCCTTCAAAAAAAAATTTTTGGGTCAGAATTTTAATTTTAAAGTCGTAAAATAATCTACAATTATCCAGCAACCCACCATACAATTTTTATGCATATCCAATAATAATTAGATTAGTAAATAACACCTTGAAATTGACATACCCTTCCTACATTTCAAGTGGCAGATTAGGGAGTCTGAGTCAGTGTGGTTGGCGGCCATTTTGTGGACATATCCGAAGCGTAAGCTGCCCTATCTATATATATTCTTGTTCCCTATAGAATTTGTGATATTTTGGTATATTTTTACCTGCATAAATATCATATTATATATTAAATATATGTATTTTTTTACGAAATTTCTAAGTACTCAAAAAATTACCTTTAGATATGGCCCCTGATATAAATGTAATTTACAAAATAATGAAGATTTTTCTACATATTTATATTTTAGGATAACATATGTTTATTCCCTAAAAAAATTAGCCACTTCCTATTTCATTTGGGTACCCAAAAAAATTCATGAAATTTGGACAAATTTTTTTGGCCAAAAAAAGTTACCCTTTTTTTCTCATTTCAGATCTTCACCTCCATGGGTCTGACTTCATCCAAAATATATCAAGATGTGTCCTAAACATTCAAGAATCAATTCCTAAAAGGATTTGTGTATATATGTATAAACTTTTTTTTTATGAATTTTTATGTCAGGTCTTTTTTTTTCTACTTAATTTTTTAAAATATTTATAATAAATAGTTTTTCTGCAGATGAGTAGTATTTATCTTTACAGTTGTTTTAAGCATTCATTGAAGTTTTTTTTGGCAAAAGAAAAAAGGAGGTTACTGCAAAAACTGATTTTTCAAGAATTTATTTTGGCGTCGGGGTCGTTCGCGTCCGAGTATACCCTTAAAGGGGTGTCCGAGGAGCGTACCTATCCAGGGCTAGAGAGAGGGATCCAATGCCTTACTGTCTGGCTAGTCAAAGGATCCTATAACTCTCTAACTGTAGTATCTCAACGGGCGGCTGGTGCCCTGGCCAACCTACATGTGTAAAGTGTCTGTTAAGTTTTTAGAAGGTGTTGGAGTGGCTTTGTTTGTGTGTGCATCAGTCTGTACCACCCATTTGCTTTTAAGCAAACCTAGCTACGATATAAAATATCTTAAGAACAGTAACAACATTAAAATACATATTTCCTACACAAACTATAAAAACTTGAAAAAAAAAACCGGAGGAAGACAAATACGACAGAAGAGTGTGCCCGAGTGCAACCTCAAGCAAGAGAACTCTACCCCAAGAGAGTGGAAGACCATGGTACAGACACTGAGAGCATATACAATATAATTTCCTGTCTTTCTGCAGCTGGGACTGTCTGAGCAGAAACCGACTTTGATGAGGGTTTAAGAAAATACATGTTTGATGTGGTAATACGTGGATAATATATAAAAGTTATTGAGCTCAGTACCTGTATGAAACAGAACGTTGCTATATTAAAGAGCATGAATATACAAAGGAAACGCTGCCCTCCAGAAAAAGCTCTTGACAAAAAAAAAAAAAAAAAAAAAAAAATCATTATACCTTTCCATTGTTACATGGATACAAATCTAGGTGTGAGCGACTGTCTCCCCTACCCTCCATATACCTATGTCATTTTTCATTGCCCTTTTTTTAAATCATTCTTGCGTGTTCTTTTAGAGGGGAAGCCTGTTGCAAGTCAGGTAGGCGGGAAATGAAATTATTTTATTTCTGTTTCACAGCCAATAAGATCCATTTGTTTATGGAAATGTTCGTTTTCGGAAAAGAACAAAACTCTTTGTTCATTCCATAATGAACTTCGTGAACACAGAATTATGGGTTGAGGTGGCCTATGTGGTAACGTCCCTGACAGGTGATCGCCAAATTGGGGTTCGAGTCCCACTCAAAGTCGTTAGTGCCTTTAGTGGTTACAGCCTCACCACCCTTGTGAGCTAAGGATTGGGGTTTGGGGGAGCCTATAGGTCTACCTGCTGAGTCATCAGCAACCATTGCCTGGCCC
>NC_090761.1:19080039-19107539 GCF_036898095.1 Palaemon carinicauda
CATTTCTCACAATTTTCCTTCAGCAACAACAATAATAATAATTATTATCATTATCATTATTATCATTGTTATTATTATGATCCTTATTATTGTTATTGATATTGTTAATAATAATAATAATAATAATAATAATAATAATAATAATAATAATAATAATTATTATTATTATTATTATTATTATAATCACTATTATTGGTATCCTCCATAGCATGAGCAAAGTTATGCCGTTCGAGCAACAAGGATGTTGCAATGGAATAATACAAATACCAATTAAACTCCCGGTAACAACGCTAGTTTCAATGAAGTTTGCACATCTGAAGGATTGATTATAAGCATAATTACTCTATAATAATAATTACGGTGAAATAACTCCCGCGTTGGAAAAGAGTTCTAAATGCGTTTTGTAACAGTCCCACTTAGGCGACTGTATCTTGCAGCGTACTTACAAGTCGTAATTAAATAAACAAACTCAAAATAATGGAATGAGATATAAAAGGACAACGGTAGATTTACTTACGAGTCATGAGGGGAGGGACAGAGGTGGATTTAATTACGAGTCAAAATGGGAGGGACAGAGGTGGATTTAATTACGAGTCAAAATGGGAGGGACAGAGGTGGATTTAATTACGAGTCAAAAGGGGAGGGACAGAGGTGGATTTACTTACGAGTCAAAAGGGGAGGGACATATGTGGATTTAATTACGAGTCAAAAGGGGAGGGACAGAGGTAGATTTACTTACGAGTCAAAAGGGGAGGGACAGAGGTAGATTTACTTACGAGTCAAAAGGGGAGGGACAGAGGTGGATTTAATTACGAGTCAAAAGGGGAGGGACATATGTGGATTTAATTACGAGTCAAAAGGGGAGGGACAGAGGTAGATTTACTTACGAGTCAAAAGGGGAGGGACAGAGGTGGATTTAATTACGAGTCAAAAGGGGAGGGACAGAGGTAGATTTACTTACGAGTCAAAAGGGGAGGGACAGAGGTAGATTTACTTACGAGTCAAAAGGGGAGGGACAGAGGTGGATTTAATTACGAGTCAAAAGGGGAGGGACAGAGGTAGATTTACTTACGAGTCAAAAGGGGAGGGACAGAGGTAGATTTACTTACGAGTCAAAAGGGGAGGGACAGAGGTGGATTTAATTACGAGTCAAAAGGGGAGGGACATATGTGGATTTAATTACGAGTCAAAAGGGGAGGGACAGAGGTAGATTTACTTACGAGTCAAAAGGGGAGGGACAGAGGTGGATTTAATTACGAGTCAAAAGGGGAGGGACAGAGGTAGATTTACTTACGAGTCAAAAGGGGAGGGACAGAGGTGGATTTAATTACGAGTCAAAAGGGGAGGGACAGAGGTGGATTTAATTACGAGTCAAAAGGGGAGGGACATATGTGGATTTAATTACGAGTCAAAAGGGGAGGGACAGAGGTAGATTTACTTACGAGTCAAAAGGGGAGGGACAGAGGTGGATTTAATTACGAGTCAAAAGGGGAGGGACAGAGGTAGATTTACTTACGAGTCAAAAGGGGAGGGACAGAGGTGGATTTACTTATGAGACACAAGGGGAGGGACAAAGGTGGATTTACTTATGAGTCAAAAGAGGAGGGACAGAGGTGGATTTAATTATGAGTCAAAAGGGGAGGGACAGAGGTGGATTTAATTACGAGTCAAAATGGGAGGGACAGAGGTGGATTTAATTACGAGTCAAAAGGGGAGGGACAGAGGTGGATTTACTTACGAGTCAAAAGGGGAGGGACAGAGGTAGATTTACTTACGAGTCAAAAGGGGAGGGACAGAGGTGGATTTACTTACGAGTCAAAAGGGGAGGGACAGAGGTAGATTTACTTACGAGTCAGAAGGGGAGGGACAGAGGTGGATTTACTTACGAGTCAAAAGGGGAGGGACAGAGGTGGATTTACTTACGAGTCAGAAGGGGAGGGACAGAGGTGGATTTACTTACGAGTCAAAAGGGGAGGGACAGAGGTAGATTTACTTATGAGACACAAGGGGAGGGACAAAGGTGGATTTACTTATGAGTCAAAAGAGGAGGGACAGAGGTGGATTTAATTACGAGTCAGAAGGGGAGGGACAGAGGTGGATTTACTTACGAGTCAAAAGGGGAGGGACAGAGGTAGATTTACTTATGAGACACAAGGGGAGGGACAAAGGTGGATTTACTTATGAGTCAAAAGAGGAGGGACAGAGGTGGATTTAATTACGAGTCAAAAGGGGAGGGACAGAGGTGGATTTAATTACGAGTCAAAATGGGAGGGACAGAGGTGGATTTAATTACGAGTCAAAAGGGGAGGGACAGAGGTGGATTTACTTACGAGTCAAAAGGGGAGGGACAGAGGTAGATTTACTTACGAGTCAAAAGGGGAGGGACAGAGGTGGATTTACTTACGAGTCAAAAGGGGAGGGACAGAGGTAGATTTACTTACGAGTCAGAAGGGGAGGGACAGAGGTGGATTTACTTACGAGTCAAAAGGGGAGGGACAGAGGTGGATTTACTTACGAGTCAAAAGGGGAGGGACAGAGGTGGATTTAATTACGAGTCAAAAGGGGAGGGACAGAGGTGGATTTAATTACGAGTCAAAATGGGAGGGACAGAGGTGGATTTAATTACGAGTCAAAAGGGGAGGGACAGAGGTGGATTTAATTACGAGTCAAAAGGGGAGGGACAGAGGTGGATTTACTTACGAGTCAAAAGGGGAGGGACAGAGGTAGATTTACTTACGAGTCAAAAGGGGAGGGACAGAGGTGGATTTACTTACGAGTCAAAAGGGGAGGGACAGAGGTAGATTTACTTACGAGTCAGAAGGGGAGGGACAGAGGTGGATTTACTTACGAGTCAAAAGGGGAGGGACAGAGGTGGATTTACTTACGAGTCAAAAGGGGAGGGAGAGAGGTAGATTTACTTACGAGTCAAAAGGGGAGGGAGAGAGGTAGATTTACTTACGAGTCAAAAGGGGAGGGACAGAGGTGGATTTAATTACGAGTCAAAAGGGGAGGGACAGAGGTAGATTTACTTACGAGTCAAAAGGGGAGGGAGAGAGGTAGATTTACTTACGAGTCAAAAGGGGAGGGACAGAGGTAGATTTACTTACGAGTCAAAAGGGGAGGGAGAGATGTGGATTTAATTACGAGTCAAAAGGGGAGGGACAGAGGTAGATTTACTTACGAGTCAAAAGGGGAGGGAGAGAGGTAGATTTACTTACGAGTCAAAAGGGGAGGGAGAGAGGTAGATTTACTTACGAGTCAAAAGGGGAGGGACAGAGGTAGATTTACTTATGAGTCAAAAGGGGAGGGACAGAGGTGGATTTAATTACGAGTCAAAAGGGGAGGGACAGAGGTAGATTTACTTACGAGTCAAAAGGGGAGGGACAGAGGTGGATTTAATTACGAGTCAAAAGAGGAGGGACAGAGGTAGATTTACTTACGAGTCAAAAGGGGAGGGACAGAGGTGGATTTAATTACGAGTCAAAAGGGGAGGGACAGAGGTAGATTTACTTACGAGTCAAAAGGGGAGGGACAGAGGTAGATTTACTTACGAGTCAAAAGGGGAGGGACAGAGGTAGATTTACTTACGAGTCAAAAGGGGAGGGACAGAGGTGGATTTAATTACGAGTCAAAAGAGGAGGGACAGAGGTAGATTTACTTACGAGTCAAAAGGGGAGGGACAGAGGTGGATTTACTTACGAGTCAAAAGGGGAGGGACAGAGGTAGATTTACTTATGAGTCAAAAGGGGAGGGACAAAGGTGGATTTACTTACGAGTCAAAAGGGGAGGGACAAAGGTGGATTTACTTACGAGTCAAAAGTGGAGGGACAGAGGTAGATTTACTTACGAGTCAAAAGGGGAGGGACAGAGGTAGATTTACTTACGAGTCAAAAGGGGAGGGACAGAGGTAGATTTACTTACGAGTCAAAAGGGGAGGGAGAGAGGTAGATTTACTTACGAGACACAAGGGGAGGGACAAAGGTGGATTTACTTATGAGTCAAAAGTGGCTGGACAGAGGTAGATTTACTTACGAGTCAAAAGGGGAGGGACAGAGGTGGATTTAATTACGAGTCAAAAGAGGAGGGACAGAGGTAAATTTACTTACGAGTCAAAAGGGGAGGGACAGAGGTAGATTTACTTACGAGTCAAAAGGGGAGGGAGAGAGGTAGATTTACTTACGAGACACAAGGGGAGGGACAAAGGTGGATTTACTTATGAGTCAAAAGTGGCTGGACAGAGGTAGATTTACTTACGAGTCAAAAGGGGAGGGACAGAGGTGGATTTAATTACGAGTCAAAAGAGGAGGGACAGAGGTAGATTTACTTACGAGTCAAAAGGGGAGGGAGAGAGGTAGATTTACTTACGAGGCAAAATGGGAGGGACAGAGGTAGATTTACTTACGAGTCAAAAGGGGAGGGACAGAGGTAGATTTACTTACGAGTCAAAAGGGGAGGGACAAAGGTGGATTTACTTACGAGTCAAAATGGGAGGGACAAAGGTGGATTTACTTACGAGTCAAAAGGGGAGGGACAGAGGTAGATTTACTTACGAGACACAAGGGGAGGGACAAAGGTGGATTTACTTATGAGTCAAAAGAGGAGGGACAGAGGTAGATTTACTTACGAGTCAAAAGGGGAGGGACAAAGGTGGATTTACTTACGAGTCAAAAGGGGAGGGACAGAGGTAGATTTACTTACGAGTCAAAAGGGGAGGGACAGAGGTAGATTTACTTACGAGTCAAAAGGGGAGGGACAGAGGTAGATTTACTTACGAGTCAAAAGGGGAGGGACAAAGGTGGATTTACTTACGAGTCAAAATGGGAGGGACAAAGGTGGATTTACTTACGAGTCAAAAGTGGAGGGACAGAGGTAGATTTACTTACGAGACACAAGGGGAGGGACAAAGGTGGATTTACTTATGAGTCAAAAGAGGAGGGACAGAGGTAGATTTACTTACGAGTCAAAAGGGGAGGGACAGAGGTAGATTTACTTACGAGTCAAAAGGGGAGGGACAGAGGTAGATTTACTTATGAGTCAAAAGGGGAGGGACAAAGGTGGATTTACTTACGAGTCAAAATGGGAGGGACAAAGGTGGATTTACTTACGAGTCAAAAGTGGAGAGACAGAGGTAGATTTACTTATGAGACACAAGGGGAGGGACAAAGGTGGATTTACTTATGAGTCAAAAGAGGAGGGACAGAGGTAGATTTACTTACGAGTCACAAGGGGAGGGACAGAGGTAGATTTACTTACGAGTCAAAAGGGGAGGGACAGAGGTAGATTTACTTACGAGTCAAAAGGGGAGGGACAGAGGTAGATTTACTTACGAGTCAAAAGGGGAGGGAGAGAGGTAGATTTACTTACGAGTCAAAAGGGGAGGGACAGAGGTAGATTTACTTACGAGACACAAGGGGAGGGACGAAGGTGGATTTACTTATGAGTCAAAAGTGGCTGGACAGAGGTAGATTTACTTACGAGTCAAAAGGGGAGGGACAGAGGTAGATTTACTTACGAGTCAAAAGGGGAGGGAGAGAGGTAGATTTACTTACGAGTCAAAAGGGGAGGGACAGAGGTAGATTTACTTACGAGACACAAGGGGAGGGACAAAGGTAGATTTACTTACGAGTCAAAAGTGGCTGGACAGAGGTAGATCTACTTACGAGTCAAAAGGGGAGGGACAGAGGTAGATTTACTTACGAGTCAAAAGGGGAGGGAGAGAGGTAGATTTACTTACGAGTCAAAAGGGGAGGGACAGAGGTAGATTTACTTACGAGTCAAAAGGGAAGGGAGAGAGGTAGATTTACTTACGAGTCAAAAGGGGAGGGAGAGAGGTAGATTTACTTACGAGACACAAGGGGAGGGACAAAGGTGGATTTACTTATGAGTCAAAAGTGGCTGGACAGAGGTAGATTTACTTACGAGTCCAAAGGGGAGGGACAGAGGTAGATTTATTTACAAGTCAAAAAGGGTGGGACAGAGGTAGATTTACTTACGAGACACAAGGGGAGGGGCAAAGGTGGATTTACTTAAGAGTCAAAAGACCCCAATTTTTTCCACCTGAAGATAAGCGACCCCATTCCCCAATCTTCAGGTGATCCACAAAGGTGGCCACGTTGTCGGGGTATAGCCACGGAGACTCATGCTTAAACAGATAATTCTAGATACACTTTCATGAACAAACTCATTTTTATTTGGAATTTTCCGAGTTAATGTTACGCTTAAAACTAAATTTACTCTAGTTTTTTAAATAAATATTAATGCTTAATGGTAACCTTTGATTATTATGATAATTTTTCAAATTAAAACTTAGAAAGAGCGTCATGTCGAGTTTCTCAAAAGTGATTGGAAGAGCATCCACCCCTTCCCTCCAAAATCTGATTAGTCGAGCCTTGACTATCCTAATTTTGATCAGACTTCGGAACGAGAATCGGAAAGGTATGCAAGATGTTTTGTTGTGGCCAAACTTAGGGACTCGAACGATGATTTCCTTTGATGGAATTAGCACTTCATCCTTCTCCCATTTCACCTCTTTGAAGTTCTCGAGGACTGAGCAATGCTCGTCTTCTGAGGTTATTGGCGATCGACCAGAGTTCCATTAATGATTAATGACTTCACTCTTCAGCAGTCTCATATCACATCAATTAGCGTTAGTGAGTTGTTTATCGGTAAGGAGGTTGGACAGCAAGAGGAAACGAAGCTGGAATAGAACCATGAGTACGAGGCGCCAGTTTGGTGGTGATAGCTGAGATGCGAGGTGAATGCAACTACACTTTAATAAACAGACATCGAGCTTATATACTACGACTTGCGACTAAGAAGGTCACAAGAATTCAAACAATATTAAGCATGAACTATCAAGTTTATACAGATTGGTTTATTAACCTTGCTGGGAAGAGAGAGTAAAGTAAAGGACAAAAAATCAGTGAAGGCCTACGTTGCAAATACCAAATAATGCCTACAGCAAATCGCTAGAGGCTCACTGACGACACTACATATTTGAGGTGAGTTCATTTGAGAAAGAGTTCTCTAATACACAATGTAGACGACCTCCCTCCACCCATGTGAACTACCCTGTTTGACTTCCTTTGAGGGTTGTGGTGGTCTATGTGGTAACGTCTCTGACTGGTAATCGCCAGTCTGGTTTTTGAGTTACGCTCAAATTCGTTAGCTATTTTGGTCGCTGCAACCTCACCATCCTTGAGAGGTAAGGATGGGGGGTTTGGGGGAGCCTATCGATTTACCATTGCCAGGCACTCCTTGGTCCTAACCCGGGTGGAGAGGGGGCTTGGGCACTAATCATATGTAGGAAGTAGGTTGATCAGGGCACCAGCTACCCGTTGAGATACTACCGCTAGAGAGGTATGGGGTCCTTTGACTGGCTAGACAGCATTACATTGGATCCTTCTTTATGTTTACAGTTCATTTTCCCTTTGCCTATACATACACAGAATAGTCTGGCCTATTCTTTACAGATTCTCCTCTGTCCTCTTACACCTGACAACACTCAGATTACCAAAAAATTCTTCTTCATCCAAGGGGTTAACTACTGTACTGTAATTGTTCAGTGGCCACTTTCCTCTTGGTAAGGTTAGATGAGACTTTTTAGCTATGGTAAGCAGCTGTTCTAGGAGAAGGAGACTCCAAAATCAAACCATTGTTCTCTAGTCTTGTGTAGTGCCATAGCCTCTGTGCCATGGTCTTCCACTGTCTTGGGTAGTGCCATAGCCTCTGTACCATGGTCTTCCACTGTCTTGGGTTAGAGTTCTCTTGCTTGAGGGTACACTTGGCCACTCTATTCTATGTTATTTCTCTTCCTCTTGTTTTGTTAAAGTTTACATAGTTTACGTAGGAAATATTTATTTTAATGGTACTTTTCTTAAAATATTTTATGTTTCCTTATTTCCTTTCGTCACTGGGCTTATAGCATCCTGCTTTTCCAACAGTTTAGGGTTGTAGTTTAGCAAATAATAATAATAATAAAAATAATAATAATAATAATATGGTAAGTCTCTAGAGCATTGTCCTGCTTGCTAGGGCAATGTCCCTGTCCCTTGCCTCTGCCATTCATGAGCGGCCTTTAAACCGAGTGTTTTGGCATATGAAGCATACATGATAAATTCAGCTTAAGTTGGTAAAACAAACGTAAGAAATTTATTTTTCTTATTTCGAGGTTTTAACAATCTCAACGAACCTCCAGCCTCTTCATTCATTAACCCTTTCAGTGCCAGTTGTGAATTAAACAAAACTATTGATGTAGCAAAATTTATTAAGACCAAACAAAACTTAGTTTGTTTACATTTAATGGAAAGCTCCCACGAAGACATCTTTAGTGAAAAAAACAACTTGCTAATGGTTTGGGTGATTTTAAAAGATGTTTCCCTTTTTTCCAATTTTGACTTAGTCACCAATGGCAGTGATAGGGTTAATTTAGCTACGATTTCACCTTTGAAGAGGAACTGCCCTAACTTTCTAAATTCGATGGTCGTTAAAATATCACGTAAATGATTATCACTTCATTGATGAGAAGTGTCTGATATGCGATATAAACAGATCGCTCAAAGTCATAGATATCTAATGTTCAAAGGAAGCTTGAGCGAAATACATTCAAAGCAAACTATTATTATTATTATTATTATTATTATTATTATCATTATTATTATTATTAATACCTAAGCTACAACCTAAGTTGGAAAAGCAGGATAGTATAAGCCCAAGGGCTACAACAGGAAACGTCAATGACCTTAGATGTCAGGATGCCAGAAAGTCTCAAATCAATCAATCCAACAGTGAAAAATAGCCCAGTGAGGAAATAATAATAGATAAACTACAAGAGAATAAATGAACAATTAATATTTTCTAAGAACAGTAACAACATTAAAACAAATCCTTCATATATAAACTATAAAAAGAGTCTTATGTCTGCCTATTCAACATAAAAACATTTGCCACAAGTTTGAACTTTTGAAGTCCCCGATAGTTAGTTTGCGTATTATTAGGGAAAACTAAAACGAATTTTAAGTAAAAAAGGACAACAATTCAGGTATCAATAGAGTTAATTTCAGGTTTAAATAAGATGTTTTCTATTAGAAATGAAAAAAAAAAATTATCCGAAATCTTAAAGACAACCAAGCTTTAAACGATTATTATTATTATTATTATTATTATTATTATTATTATTATTGCAACCCTAGTTGGAAAAGCATGATGCTATAAGCCCAAGGGGTCCAACGGGGAAAAATAGCCCAGTGAGGAAAGGAAACAAGGAAATAAATAAACTGGAAGAGAAGTGATAACAATCAAAATAAAACATTTTAAGATAATTAATAGCATTAAATTAGATCTATCATATATAAACTATAAAAATTTTAACAAAACAAGAGGAAGAGAGACAAGATAGAAAGAGTTTGCCCGAGAGCACCCTCAAGCAAGAGAACTCTTATCCTTTACAGGTTTAAAGGCCATCCATGAATGGCAGAGGCAAGTGACAGTGACATTCCCCTAGCAAGCAGTACAATTCCCCAGAGACTGACCATATATACATATGATCAGAGTTCAAGACCCTTCTCCCCCCAAGCTAGGACCAAGGAGGGCAAGCCAATGGCTGCTGATGACTCAGCAGATAGATCTATAGGCTGCCCCAATAACCCATCCTAAGCTCACAAGGACAGTGAGGTTGAAGCGTCCAAATGAACTAACGAGTTTGAGCAGGACTCGAACCCCAGTCTGACGATTGCCAGTCAGGGACGTTACCACATAGACTGATGGAATGAAAAGATCTATACAATATTAATATTACAAAGACAGAGATTTTACCATGCAGATAATCTTCATAAATTAAATTAAGCTGTTTTCTTCCCTACAAAACTGTTAGACAAAAGCAACATAAGACAAAACCAAAGTTTATTCACTTTCAATTCCCCACATCAGTCAGCCGTCTGTTAAAATCACGTACAGTACTCGACAAAGGAATAGCCTTGTGAAATCCCATTCCAACGGAAATGACAACAGCGTTAGAGAACGCAGAGGTGACAGAACCAGACTACAAGGACATTACAATCCCTTCCGAAGACTAGATTATACGAGGATTCCCTCCTTTTGCATACTATTATATGGGCCAGTGGTGACATGACCTAGGGGTAGAGTTCAGACCACAAGAATAATAACTACTACCACACCTACTGTATATTACACGTACTTCGATGAACAACACTAATTTTATTTATTATACAATAAATAGTTGTAAACAAAAAAATCTGTGACACGAGTTGCTTTTACACACACACATATCACCATCTCCTCCCACGCCTATTGACGCAAAGGGCCTCGGCTAGATTTCGCCAGTCGTCTCTATCTTGAGCTTTTAAATCAGTACTTCTCCATTCATCATCTCCTACTTCACGTTTCATAGTCCTCAGCCATTGAAGCCTGTGTCTTCAAACTTTTTTAATGCTTTGTGGAGCCAGTTGAAAGTTTGCTGGGTTCCACAAGGCACCAGAAGAGTTGGAAGACGCTGGCCTACATGGCTGAGTAGTAAGAGATGATATATATCATCTATGGTAAGCAGCTCTTCTAGGAGAAGGACACTCCAAAATCAAACCATTGTTCTCTAGTCTTGGGTAGTGCCATAGCCTTTGTACCATGGTCTTCCACTGTCTTGGGTTAGAGTTCTCTTGCTTGAGGGTACACTTGGGCACACTTCTATCTAGTTTCTCTTTCTCTTGTTTTGTTAAAGTTTTTATAGTTTTTATAGGAAATATTTATTTTAATGTTGTTACTATACTTAAATTTTCTTTTTCTTTATTTCCTATCCTCACTGGGCTATTTTCCCTGTTGGGGCCCCTGGGCTTATAGCATCCTGCTTTTCCAAATAGGGTTGTAGATTAGCATTTAATAATAATAATAATAATAATATATATATACATATATATATATATATATATATGTGTGTGTGTGTGTGTGTGTGTGTGTGTGTGAGTGCCTATGTTTATATCCCATTTCACAGAAGGATTAACAATCCTTAAACGAAAAACATTATACTTAAAGACACCAAAGAATTTCAGAGCTGTAAGCTTTTCCCTCTTCCCTCTACATAATCATTAGTGGATTCATGGAGGTGTTAGACCACAGAGCAGATGGGCTTAGGAAAGCGTGGAAATGGGGAAAAAAATAAAGGATGAGGTTCTTCACTTCCTTTGATGTCCACGGAGTAATTATACTGCTGGGTGGTAATAATTATACTAATTAGACAATTCTGAGAGTTGTTAAAAATCCAGCCAGGCGGGGTTTAACATTTACATTTTGGTGTTTTTTTTTTTATTTATTTTTACGGGGGATACGAAAGATGTCTTTTTGCATTGTTTAATATAGTTTTTAATCTAAGCTTGGTCTAGTGTCTTAACTAAGGGGTCATTGATGATTTGAATAATAATAATAATAATAATAATAATTATTGTTATTATTATTATTATTATTATTATTATTAAGCTACAACCCTTGTTAGAAAAGCAGGATGCTTTAAGTCCAGGGGCTCTAACAGAAAAAAATAGCCCAGTAAGGAAAGGAAACAAGGGAAAATAAAATATAAAAACAGTAACAACATTAAAATAAATATCTCCTGTATAAACTACAAAAACTTTAACAAAACAAGAGGACGAGAAATAAGATAAAATAGTGTGCCCGAGTGTATCTTCAAAATTACCACGCCAACTAACTACAATGTTGGTTTCCGGGTCCCATTGTGACCCATAACCACTTCCACTACGATAAATGAAGATTCAACAAGAGGCGAGGAAGTCTTACTCCCCTTTATAGCTTTTATGAAGTATAATGAAGATTCTCCTTTCTTAGATATAACTCGAAAAGCACACTGAGAGTGCAGACCTCCGCCGCGGCAGCTTATTTCTCGAAACTAAACTTGCCTTTCCCAGAATCAATTTAGACCGTAGGCGTATTTCAAGTCGGTGAAACAACCATGTGCGAACTTGGGGTTAAGATTAGGGTTAATTTGGTCGACGTTTTGCTAGACCTTGACCTTGTACTTTGAACTACTGTAGGACTTTCAAAATAGAATCACTTCCACGACTCAACATGAAAATTAATCTCCGAAAGTTTCACTACTCTATGAGTAATATTGTGGCCAGGAAGTTGTTCACAAACGGACAAACAGGGGCTAAAACATAACTTCCTCGCAACTTCGTTGGCGGGGGTAATAAAAGCACTACTTTAACAGCTCCATAAACTAGGTCATTGAATAAAGTGCCTGCGATCCATGAGTAGAGCATGGTCACCATCACAATAGGCTGGCAATTTCCACGCATTAAAAATTCATGTGAGAATCCAGTGTGATCAATTAGTAATCTGCATAGCGCAGTTTCCTTCTGACTGTCACCTAATGTGTATACCCAGGGCCGAGTCACCACACTCCTCTCCTATAAAATGTATTTTATCTAAAGCAAATAACATATCATTATCGTAAAATGATTATTCTTTCAGTTGATATATGCTCAAAAAGTGACATTTCGTAAGATGTCCTCTGTACCGTGGTCTTCCACTGTCTTGGATTAGTGTTCTCTTGCTTGAGGCTACACCCGGGCACATTATTCTTTTCTCTTCCTCTTGTTTTTTTTTCAAGTTTTTATAGCTAATACAGTATATGGAAGATCTAATTTAGTGTTGTTACTATTCTTAAATATTTTATTTTGATTGTTTATTACTTCTCTTGTAGTTTGTTTATTTCTTTGTTTCGTTACCTCAATGGACTATTTTTCTCCTGTTGGAGCCATTTTACTTATAGCATTTTGCTTTTCCAATTAAGGTTATAGCTTAACTAATGATAATAATAATAATAATAATAATAATAATAATAATAATAACAATAATAATAATAATGATAATAATAATATAACACACAGTAACGTTATGCACCTGTCTTTATTTCTCGTAAATGAGAATGCAAAGGTTTACTTTAATATAATGTATTGCGAAATGTATCTTTTTTTGTGATAGATTACACATTTAAAGCAATATATCTTTGGTAATATAATCCACATAAAACGCGAGGGTTATTTATTTTATGGTTCAAATTAAGGTGAAGTGAATAAATAATTGAAACTATAAAAGATTACTTAGTGCCATATGTGGATGAGATCATGGCGAGGGGTAGATGGAGATGGTTCGGGCATGCTCTTCGCACTCCCCAAGAGATTAATTTACCAAACTTTCAAATAGGCTCCACAAGGCACTAGAAGAGTTGGAAGACCCAGGCCTACATGGCTGAGGACTATGAAGCGTGAAGTAGGAGATGATGAATGGAGAAGTATTGATTTAATAACTCAAGATAGAGACGACTGACGAAATCTAACCGAGCCCCTTTGCGTCAATAAGCGTAGGAGATGATGATACTGATGATGAATAAATAATAAAAAATGGCAAGACCCAAATATTTTAAGTGACTGATTTGAGTCTTAATGAGGGTTTAAATAAGTATATGTAATGTTTATTATATGGGATTTTCTCGATATTTCATTTATTATAAAACCTTTCTTCCCGTCTTTATTAAAGTTTAATGGCAGGATGAGTCTGCCCTTCGTCGTTGAAGCTTTCTCTGCAAGAAGCAGGGACAGATATTGCACAATGCTTTCTAAGGTGATTGGGCGCCTATTACGTCATCTGCTGCATCACATTGCTCCCTTATCTATGGCCTGCAGCTATGAGTATTCAGGGTTATTTCAAGGCAAAATCAATTATGTTAAGCTATCATCTGTATCTATTTCTTATCTAAGAACTGGACTTTTCAATTTAGTTATAACATTTTTTTCTGATTTCTCTTTATTATTTTGATTAACAATAATACATTATCATGTTTAATAAATGATAATACTTAATAATCGTTTACGAATAACAAACATTTACTTCTTACACATCTTTTTATATTAAATCATTTGAAATGAAACAAGTTCGAGTTTGTAAAACAGAGTTAGAGATGTTCCATACTTTAAAAAAAAAAAATCTTTTTATTACTGTTAATGGGTTGCATGTACACGTATGAATATGAACGAAAGACAAACAGAAACTTTTGTAAGTTTAAAGTCCATCTGATATTTCTGTTCTTTCAGTTAAATAGCAAATAAGTGCAGGAAGAGAGGGAAGAAATTGTTATGTTAGTCAGTTATCATTATCTTTTTTTGGAGCTCTCTGATGATAAGAAATAGGCGATAAGTTTTCTAAGGGGAAAAAAGAAGAGGGAATGAGATTGCTGCTATGGGCACCAACCAGGCACCTGAAAACTCCGTTGCAATTAAATATCCTCGCTCTGACCTTGCTGAATGCAAGAGCCCGTGTCTGGCCACAGGGCCTGGCAAGTGCAACGCGACACAGCCAATTATTGTCAACTAAAGCTATTTCACGAACGATCCCAGAAATATCCATTTCTAGCCCTTTGCATTTAAGGCAGTAACTCAAAGTCCTCAACTTTTATTTCATAAAAGCTGATTAAATGAGTAGTAAAAATAAAGTGAACGTTGCTATATAGTTACATTGGAAATGCATCAGACCGAATTTATATCCTGACATCCAAGGTCAGTTTGGAAAGTGACAGTGGAAGAAATGGGAAAGTTAAGCGATTGAAATTGGAAAATATGAGAAAGTTGAACGATAGATAGTGGATAAATGGGAAAGTTGAGAGATTGAAAATGAAAAAAATAGTAAAGTTGAGCGACTGAAAGTGGAAAAAATGAGAAAGTTGAGCGATTGAATGCAGAAAAAATGAAATAAATGGGAAAGTTGAACGATTGAAGTGGGAAAAAATAGGAAAGTTGAGCGATTGAAAGTGGAAAAATGGGAAAGTTGAGCATTTGAAAGTGGAAAAATGGGAAAGTTGAGCGATTGAAAGTGGAAAAATGGGAAAGTTGAGCGATTGAAAGTGGAAAAATGGGAAAGCTGAGCATTTGAAAGTGGAAAAATGGGAAAGCTGAGCATTTGAAAGTGGAAAAATGGGAAAGCTGAGCATTTGAAAGTGGAAAAATGGGAAAGCTGAGCATTTGAAAGTGGAAAAATGGGAAAGCTGAGCATTTGAAAGTGGAAAAATGGGAAAGCTGAGCATTTGAAAGTGGAAAAATGGGAAAGCTGAGCATTTGAAAGTGGAAAAATGGGAAAGCTGAGCATTTGAAAGTGGAAAAATGGGAAAGCTGAGCATTTGAAAGTGGAAAAATGGGAAAGCTGAGCATTTGAAAGTGGAAAAATGGGAAAGCTGAGCATTTGAAAGTGGAAAAATGGGAAAGCTGAGCATTTGAAAGTGGAAAAATGGGAAAGCTGAGCATTTGAAAGTGGAAAAATGGGAAAGCTGAGCATTTGAAAGTGGAAAAATGGGAAAGCTGAGCATTTGAAAGTGGAAAAATGGGAAAGCTGAGCATTTGAAAGTGGAAAAATGGGAAAGCTGAGCATTTGAAAGTGGAAAAATGGGAAAGCTGAGCATTTGAAAGTGGAAAAATGGGAAAGCTGAGCATTTGAAAGTGGAAAAATGGGAAAGCTGAGCATTTGAAAGTGGAAAAATGGGAAAGCTGAGCATTTGAAAGTGGAAAAATGGGAAAGCTGAGAGACTGAAAATGGAAAAAACGGTAAAGTTGAGCGATTAAAGTGGAAAAAGTGGAAAACTTGAGCGATTGAAAGTGGGAAGATTGGGAAAGCCAAGCGATTGAAAGTGAAAAAAATGAGAAAAGTTGAGAGATTGAAAATGGAAAAAATAGGAAAGCTGAGCGACTGAAAGCGGAAAACAAATTTTAAAGTTTAGCGAAGAGGCCTTTTCTGTGAGAACAACATCCAAGTCATGCGAATGAATCTACAGAGCTGTTCACCAATTGGAAAATAGTCGACAAGAGAATGCAGTTTATTCAAAGGAAGGACTTTAGCAAAACTGGTAGCTCTGGTTATAAATAAATAAATAAATCTAAAAGGGGTGGGGGAGTAATAGATGAAAATAAACAAGTCCATACAAGAGGCAGAAAGATAAAAAAGAAGATACTAATGCCCCATTACTGTACTTGGAAACTGCATATTAACGGAACCTCTTGATAAGACTCCCTGGACAAATCATCATCATCATCATCATCTCCTCCTACGCTAATTGACGCAAAGGGCATCGGTTAGATTTCGCCAATCGTCTTTATCTTTAGTTTTTAAATCAATAATCCTATTCATCATTTCCTACTTCACGCTTCATAGTCCTCACCATGTAGGTCTGGGTCTTACAACTCTTCTAGTGCCTTGTAGAGCCAAGTTAAACGTTTGGTGAACTAATCTATCTTGGGGAGTGCGAAGAGCATGTCCAAACTATCTCCATCTAGTCTTCACTATGACCTCATGCACATAAAGCACTCGAGTAATCTCTCTTATAGTTTAATTTCTAATCCTGTTCTCCAATCTAACTCCCAATATTCTTCTCGGTGATTAATCAAATAGAAGAACAAAGATGATATAGTTTAAGTGATCTCATAAAGAGGTCCAACTTTCACACCCTCTCTTTATTCTGCCAGCCCACTTTCCTGTCCCTCTCCTCGAACAAAAGAAAATTCGTATATTACTGTAATTAATTGTTCAATAACATTTGGCAGTTTGTCCTTTGTAATAATTGCACCGTTAACTGATTTATTTACTCTATCTTCTGAACGATCAATTTCATAGATCTAAGTAAAATTCTATCAAAATAAACTGGACCAACAATATAATAATAATATTGGCTAATTAAAAAAAAATCCCCTTGTGGCAAAAAATAGAACCAGTTATATAAAGTCTTAAGAGTAAATGTGTTAATTACGAATGCATGTTTCTTCTCTTGTAACACCAGTTATCATCTATATATTAATACGATAGCGTATGTGTTATTTATTTTGTCACGCTTTAAAGAAAACGGAAATAATTTCATGGTATACTCTTACAAATTCACGCTTTAAAGAAAACGGAAATAATTTCATGGTATACTCTTACAAATTCATGCTTTAAAGAAAACTGAAATAATTTCATGGTATACTCTTACAAATTCACGCTTTAAAGAAAACTGAAATAATTTCATGGTATACTCTTACAAATTCACATTAGAATTTGATTACTTAACCAAAGCACATCTTATATAGTTTTCCCAATTTTGTCTTTAGCACCTGACTCTTTTTATATATTAGACAAAAAATTGAGTTCTATCAATATCCATAACCTGGATTATAAGATTAATCTCGCGACATTTTATTCACACATGTATAGGTTAGGAACAAGAAAATTAGTATTGAAAATATCATTTCGTGAAATTTACACGGGTTCCGCTAGTCTAAATTATTTTTGCCGATAATAGGTAGCTCAAAAATAGCGCCAATTAACGGTTAAAGGTGTCTGGGTTCAGTTCCAGTTTCAACAGAATAGATGCTCACCAGAACGCAAGCCCAACAACGCACTGTGGTGACCAACCACAGCAGTGGCCTTCCCAGTAAACAGGTTAAACTGGTGGTTCTAGGCTGGGATTGATCTGCTGACATGTGAATGCTAGGCAAACAAGATACCACTGTACTAGCCAGGAGCACTAGTCAACGAGTTTGACAGCCCTGATAATATTTTCCTTCGTCAATCAAGAAATTAGTATTAATATAACTAATGTTATTACCCTATATATTACCCCCATATAAATAAATACATATACTACACTTATTTCTTAGACGTAAACGCCAAACTCTACCCAATGAAACACAAGGAAAAGAGGAAGCATAAAGATATAAGACCATCAGTCAGTCAGGGAAAACGGAAGTTGAAAATCAATTTCAAAGCTCGACAGCAGATGCAAAGGAACAGTCACCGAACCGTGAAAGCCGAAGGGTAGGCAGGATTGGGAGGGACTCCATCAATTACGCAATATGCGATTCACCTCGAGGTTCAAAGATAATCTGGAGAAATCCGAAAACAGAACATGAAATCTCGGGTATACGCATCAGCGAGTGATTCTCGAAGACTTGCGTCTGTGCAAGGGGGTTGTTAGGTTATAGCAGAGAGGCGAAAGGAATCAAACTATTATTCAATGACACAACGAGCTTATATACAGATATCTGAGAGCAAAATTAAAATATGATACAAAATTCTAACAGTAGAAAACATGCTATAACAAGCTTAAAAAGGTTTGTATTATCAGTGCGGGGAAGAGCGAGATATATAAAAAGGCAATAATGTTACAGTGTACGAGCGTGTATGATACACGTGCGGTACACTCCCATATGAGTTGGTATCTGAATAGCATCTGTATGTTATTCACTGAAGGAGTTTTTGTCATACGGACTAGTACACATTGATTTGGATTGATTTGCTTTCACAGAATATCCTGGGATTTATTTTGTAAAAAATAAAGTTTATTTTATATCTTTTTGGTTTTCATATTTTTGTCTTTAAGCATCTTTTTAAACGATCCTTAAAATCAAATAGAGCACATAGCCATTAATAAAGGGAGAAGGAGGCCTCTGAGAAATGTAAAAAGCTATAGAGGTGCAGATATTGGTAGTAATCACCAGCTCATTGCCACACTAAAATCAAAATTGAAAGCACCCAACAGAAATGTAGATAGCATTCCTAGGTTTGAAACAACTAAGCTTTTAGGAAAAGAACAGAGAAACATTTGCAATTGAATGTAGGAATCGATTAGCAGTCTTAGAGACTTTAAGAGACGAAGTGCAGACAATTAATGAAGAATGGTGTGAAATTAAGAACACATATTACTAAGTTGGTAGTGAAGCTTTGGGACATGCAGTTACATGGAAAAAAAAACCATCGATATCAAAAGATACTTGGGATACTATAAAAGGGAGATAAAGACAGAAATTGATTGTTTAAAATGTCCGAGGAAGTAATGAAAATTACAAGGTAGAGCATGCTAAGTATTCCAGTATTGATAGTAAGGTTAAAAGAAAATACAGAAATGGCTGGAGAGAATATTTAGACAGTAAAGCAGATGAGACTGTGTATATGAGATATGAAGGGAATAATTTGACTGATATACCTGAAGCCGAGGAAGACCTCAATGTCCCCATGAATGAACTCAGTGTGTTTGAAGTCGAAACTATCGTTAAAAAAACTCAAGAGATGTAAAGGCCCTGGATACGATGGCATAACTGCTGAGATGAGTGTGGCTGAAAATGAAGGGACTCCCAGAATACTTACAAGATTATTTTGTACAATGTGGCATGAATAGGCAAAACCTGATGCATGTGAGCTAGGAGTGTTGGTGAAAAAAAAAAGATATCTGACTAATTGCCATAATTACAGAGGCATCACAATTACGTCAGTTTTCATGCACATGTATAGTATGCTCATTCTAGAGACTAGAGAGAAAGATTGATGAAAAGCTGAGAGATGAACAAGCAGGATTTAGAATAGTTGTACAGACCAAATTCTAATTTTTAAGACATGTTGTACAGCAATGAGCAGTATATAGAAATCCACTTTTGATGGCATTTGTGGACTAAGAAAAAGTCTTTGATAGTGTGCACCAGCCAATTTTGTGGAGAGTCTTACGTTATTATGGAGCTCCACTTAAATATAAATTTGATCAAGTCTGTTCATGAGCATAGCAAGTGAAAAGTTAATGTTAGTGGAGTCTTATCAAATGAATATCCAGTGAACATTGGAGTACTGCAAGGGAATGTGTTGTTACCTATGTTCTTTATCCTCCTCATAGACTTTGTAATGCATAGAACAGTTGAAGATGGCGGAGAAGGATTGGACTGGATTGGTAACAGGAAATTAGTGGACTTAGATTATGCTGATGATGCTGTCCTTATTAGCAAAACGCCACAGGACTTGCAAAGCTTGCTTACCAGAATGCATGAAATATCACATGAGGTTGGCCTCAAGATAGATAGAAGAAAGACAGAGATGATGAGAACGGAATATTCAATGGAAGATGAAGTATCATTTGAAGGAGAAAGGACTGACGAGGTAGAATCATTTAAATATTTAGTAACCATGATCTCCAATACAGGGTCTTTAGAATTAGAGTTTAATGAAAGAATGAAAAAAGCAAATCAGACACTGGGGAGAGAGAGAGAGAGAGAGAGAGAGAGAGAGAGAGAGAGAGAGAGAGAGAGAGAGAGAGAGAGAGAGAGAGAGAGAGAGAGGTAATTATTGTATTGCTTTAATATTCTGATATATTCGATATCCTCCGGATATGTTCCAGACGATCCTTTATAAAGGATAAGTAAAAATTTGGAAATCAAATCGCCTGAAATTACATATAAAAATCAGGGTATATATCAGTTTAGTGAGATCTGTGTTACTGTATGGACAAGAGTCGTGGTATAACAAGGAAACAATATCTGACAGATTTTGTAGCTTTGAGAACAAAACCCTCAGATGAATATTGGGAGTTGAATGGTAGGACATGATTAGAAATGAAACTATAAGAGAGATTACTCAAGTGCAATACGTGGGTGGATGGAGATGGTTTGGGCATGTTATTCGCACTCCACAAGAGAGATTATTTCACCAAACGTTTAACTGGGCTCCACAAGGCACTAGAAAAGTTGGAAGTCCCAGGCTTACATGGCTGAAGACTATGAGGCGTGAAGTAGATGATGAATGGAGGAAGTATTGATTTAAAATCTCAAGATAGAGACGATTGGTGAAATCGAACCGAGGCCCTTTGCGTCAATAAACGTAGGTGACGATGATGATGATGATGATGATGATGATTCATGTAAGAATATTAATTATGCTAATATCATTATCAAAATCTTGCATTTCTGAGGAAAATAATTTTAGATTAAGATATTCAGAAATTTGATTTAAAATTAATGTTAATTACTATTTTCACGTTTCAGCCCTTCTGGAAAAGCAAGACCCCAATAGAGAGAAAAAGCAGCCCTGCGAGAAAAAAACCCACCAAGAATGAAAGAATAAACTACAAAAAATAAATACCAAAAAGAATATATTAATATAATATTAAGACAAAGGAAAATTCCGAAGTAACATTAAAACTACGGAACGAAACTTATGTTAACCCGGGGGAGTCAGCATTACCAAAAAAAAAAAAAAAAAAAAAAAGGAAAAAAAAGTTAACCTGGGGGATTCAGCAAAAAAAAAAATATATATATCTATAAAATGTTAAACGGGGGTCAGCAAAATAAAAATAATTAAATGTTAACCCGGGGAATCAGCAAAAAAAAAATTTTAACCCGGGGAGTCAGCAAAATAAAAATGTTACCCCAGGGGAGTCAAAAAAAAAAGAAAAAATTTTAACGGGGGAGTCAGATAAAAAAAAAAAGAAAAAAAAAGTTAACCCGGGTGAGTCAGCAAAAAAGAAATCAAAGTTAACCAGGGGGAGTCAGCAAAAAATAAAATAAATAAATAAATAAAAAAAAATAAAAACTAATAACGGGGAAAAGTTAAGCACACGTGCAGCCTTTGTCTAAAATCAATGAGTTATGAGTAGTTATGTCTAGAAAAGTTGCAGTTAACACATAATGAGCTCATGAAAACAGCGTTCTTTTTTCCCCCAAGGAGGAAGCCAACTTTGATAATCCTATTTACTGGGATGTCGAGCGTAAATGATTAAAAAAGTTTAACTCGCTTTAGGAAAAAAAAATATATATCCGAAACATTTTAGTTTCCGTGATAAAAATATCTATAACTTGAAGTTTCTTAATATCATTCTTTTAATTTAGTACGTGTTTTATATTCTAAACTAATAATAATCGTCAACTATATAACTAAATAATCTACTTTTAATTTAGTTTATCGTGTATTGTATTCTAAATTAATTATAATCGGTAAATATATAACTTAATATCCTACTTTTAATTTAGTTTATTGTGTATGATATTCTAAATTAATTATAATCGTCAACTATATAACTTAATATCCTACTTTTAATTAAGTTTATCGTGTATTGTATTCTAAATTAATTATAATCGGCAAATAGATAACTTAATATCCTACTTTTAATTAAGTTTATCGAGTATAATATTCTTAATTAATTACAATCGGCCAATATATAACTTATCTTACTTTTAATTTAGTTTATCGTGTATAATATTTTAAATTAATTGTAATTGGCAAATATATAACTTAATATCCTACTTTTAATTTAGTTTATCGTGTATTGTATTCTAAATTAATTATAATCGGCAAATATATAACTTAATATCCTACTTTCAATTAAGTTTATCGTGTATAATATTCTAAATTAATTATAAACGGCTAATATATAACTTAATATCCTACTTTTAATTAAGTTTATCGTGTATTGTATTCTAAATTAATTATAATCGGCAAATATATAACTTAATATCCTACTTTTAATATAATTCATATATCATATCCTAAATTACTGTATTTATAATCGGCAAATATATAACCTAATATACTTTTAAGCTAATTCATGTATAATATTCTAAATTAATTATATTCGGAAAATATATATTCTAATTAAAAATATTACTAAAGGTAATTATTGAAAATCTCTAAATAGGATTTGTACTGAGTTAAAACACTTTTTGAGCTGATTTTATAATTTCCAGTGCGGAACTATTTAAAAGATAAAAATAAACTATTTTTTTCAATTGAGAACAAAAACTTTTCAAAGAGAAAATCTCTAAATAGGACAATCCAAAGTCAAACCATTGTTCTCAATTCTTGGGTAGTGCCATAGCCTCTGTACCTTTGGTCTTCCACTGTCTTGGGGTAGAGTTCTCTTGTTTGAGAGTACAATCGGGCACACTATTCTAACTTGTTTCTCTTCCTCTTGTTTTGTTAATTTATTATAGTTTATATAGGAGATATTTCATTTAATGTTGGTACTATTCTTAAAATATTTAATTTTAATTCTTATAGTTTATTTATTTCTTTATTTCCTTTCCTGACTGGGTCATTTTTTCCTGTTGGAGCCCTTGGGCTTATAGCATCCTGCTTTTCCAACTAGGGTTGTAGCATAGCTTGTAATAATAATAATAATAATAATAATAATAATAATAATAATAATAATAATAGTGACCTTCCCACCTTAGGGAAATGTTGCAATTCTTATATTCGGCCAAACTAGGATCAATGTTTTTTTTTTTTACCTTTGTGGACTGAATTTAGATTATTTGGGCAAAAAGCTGAGAATTATTGAACAGGTTAAACCTAACGTTGATATAAATCTGTGGTACAATAATTCAATTAGCTCACTGTAGATAGAATATTATTATTATTATTATTATTATTATTATTATTATTATTATTATTATTATAAGCTAAGCAATAACTTCACTTGGAAAGGCAGGATGCTATAAGCCCAGGGGCTAAAAGGGAAAAATAGCCCAGTGAGGAAAGGAAATAAAGAAATTAACTATAAGAGATGTAATGAACAAATACAATAATATATTTTGAGAACAGTAACAACATTAAATTAGATCTTTCCTATATAACCTATAAAAACTTGAAAGACAAGAGGAAGAGAAATAAGCCCGAGTGTACCTTCAAGCAAGAGAACTCTACCATAAGACAGTGGAAGGCCATAGTACAGAGGCTATGGCACTACCCAAGACTAAAGAACAATGGTTTGATGTTGCAGTGTCCTCCTAAAAGAGTTTCTATAAAAGATTTTGTAAATAATTTAGATCAGCATTTTAATTAAAATGTTCTCATTATATACCATCCACCATTTAGTGTAGTTAGGTAGCTAATTCCATCATTTTTAGTCTACTTATGTGATGCTCATTCTACAGTGACCAAACCTCAGACATTAAAACTATAGTCCATTTCTTTTATCGAGGCATATTTGCACCGAATCGCAGCGGTGCCCTTTTAGCTCGGAAAAGTTTCCTGGTCGCTGATTGGTTGGACAAGATAATTCTAACTAATCAGCGATCAGGAAACTTTTCCGAGCTAAAAGGGCACCGCTGCGAGTCGGTGCAAATCTGCCTCGCTATAAGAAATGGACTATAGTCACACAATTTCTTTTTAAAGTCTCTCGTCTCATAGACTATCTGTAATATGTCCTATCTATTCTACTTAGTTCTGTTATCTCGTTTATTTTTCTTTGTTACTTATCTTATAGTTTATTTTGCTTTAATCTTTACTGGACCAGTATTTCGGGCCATTGGTATTATAAAAAAAAATTTTCAACTAAATTTGCAGCTTGACAGGTAATAATAATAATAATAATAATAATAATAATAATAATAATAATTAAAGCAGAACCCTTCATTGTCATTTATTTCTATCACATCTTATCAAGAGAGAGAGAGAGAGAGAGAGAGAGAGAGAGAGAGAGAGAGAGAGAGAGAGAGAGAGAGAGAGAGAATACTGAAGGGGGATATAGGAGCGAAGTAATAAAAAATAAACAGTAATAAGAAGTTAGTTATGTTAACGAAATGGACAAAGAATTTTTTTTTTTTTTTTATGAGACTCCATGTCTCCGGCCATTAATTGATTTCGCCAAAATGAAGCACGGAACACTGCTCATAGTTTGTAGATTTCAGCCTAATTTCATTTTACTAAAATAGCATAATATGCATTCGGTAGACAAAAATCAGACCAAACTTAACCGGGTAGTTGAATCGTTAGCACAAGTTCAAACTTGCAGAATATGTTTTTTTATGCTGAACAGGCTGATGTAAGTCTCTTTTTATATTTTATATATGAAAGATCTGCTTTCATGTTGTAACTGTTCTTGAAATATTTCATTTTAATTGTTCATTACTTCTCATATAGTTCACTTATTTCCTTATTTCTTTTCCTCACTATTTTTCCTTGTTTGATCCCTTGGGCTTATAGCATCCTGCTTTTCCAACTAGGGTTGTCGCTTAGCTAGCAATAATAATAATAATAATAATAATAATAATAATAATAATAATAATAATAATGACTAGTATTGTAGCCTAGCTAGGAATAATAATAATAATAATAATAATAATAATAATAATAATAATAATAATTAGTATTGTAGCTTAGCTTAATAATAACAACAACAATAATAATAATAATAATAATAATAATAATATAATAATACATATGAAACACAGATGAGCAGGAGCAGGCTTATACCCTTCCAAGGTAGGCCTAAATGTTTCTCAGGATAGGGATTCTTGTGAAGGCCCTAAGTAGTTAGATATCAAACTTCAGCTTAATCTTGTATTCGTAAGGTCCTTGACCTGACTTGTAATAAAGGACACTGCCAAAGATTACGCAAATCCTTTCTGGTCAGGTAGCGTAATCCAAGATGGAAGAAGATATTCCATATTGGCGTGGCGTAATCCTTATCCACCAAGTCTTCAATTCGTTCATCCTCTGCTACTCCATATTTCTATGTACAAAGAAGTCTTGCACAAATTTGCACTGTTGGGTTAGTTCCCTCAATATCTATAAGATATCTTTATATATTTCTTTACCTTTGATCTTACTTAGTTTTCTGGTTCTATTTTCTATAAAACAGTATCCCGGTTATTTGAAGCCTGTTTTATCGAAATAATTGAATTTAAAGTTTGGACGCTGAATATGCCTAAATATTATCATTATTAATATTATTACTTTTCAAGTTACAACCCTAGTTAGAAAAGCAGGATGCCGTAAGCTCAAAGGCTCCAACGGGGAAAATAGCCCAGAGAGAAAAAAGATAAATAAAATACAAGAGAAGTAATAAACAATTAAAATAAAAGATTTTAAATAGTAACATCAAAATAAATCTCTTCTATAAAAAGTATAAAAACTTCCCCCACCCCCTCAAAAAAAAAAAAAAAAAAAAAAAAAAAGATAGTGTGCCCGAGTGTACCCCCAAGCAAGAGAACTCTACTCCTAGACACTGGAAGATCATGGTGCAGAGACTATGGCACTACCTAATTATGTATCTAAGGTCTTTAAAAACTATATTGGACGTACTATTATTAGAATAGGCCTTTATCATTAAGACATATATATATATATATATATATATATACATATATATATACACATATACAGTATATATATATATATATATATATATATATATATATATATATATATATATATATATATATATATATATATATATATATATATATATATATATATATATACTGTATATGTGTATATATATATATATGTATATATATTATATATATATATGTATATATATATATATATATATATATATATATATATATATATATATATATATATACATACACATACACATATATATAGTATCGGGATGAAACAAAGTACTACGATCTTTGACACCCACATACGATCCACTCGACATTGATATGCATAAGATGTCAGAAGAATTGACATATACGCGTCCAGTTGTCAAATAACTTTGCTATCTTGCTTTATTAGATGGCTGAACCGACCAACGCTGGTGTTTCTTTTCTCTGGTGAGACCTGAGATTTTCTAGGCAGTGATAAATTCGATAATATTAAACGCTGACAAGAATAATATGTATGCATGTATATATATATATATATATATATATATATATATATATATATATATATATGTGTGTGTGTGTGTGTGTGTGTGTGAGTGTATATTCACAAATACATATATAATATATATCATAATATATATATACACACATGTGTATATATATATATATATATTATATATATATATATATATATATATATATATATATATATATATATATATATATGGATATGTAGATATATATATATATATATATATACATATATATATATATATATATATATATATGGATATGTATATATACACATCCACACACACACGCATATACTGTATATCCAGTATATATATATATATATATATATATATATATATATATATATATATATATATATATATTTATATATATATATATATATATATATATATATATATATATATATACATATACATATATATATATATATATATATATATATATATATATATATACATATATATATATATATATATATATATATATATATTATCAAAGATTTTTCACTAATAAATTGATTTTTCTTTTATAAGTAACTTTACTCTAATGCTAAATAAAGGAAGAAATAAAATAAGTTGTGCTATGTAATAAAAAAGATAATGAAATTTTGATTGAAAAAATATACGGAAAAGAATGAAAATAATTGTTATCCATGAGAAATAAAATACGAGAAATATTGCTACATATGCATACACTATATACAGTATATATGTTTCCCCAGGATACGAGACCAAAATTAAAAGAACGATAAGCATGGGATGGAGAACTTTTGGCAAACAAAATAAGATTATGGAAAGTAAAATGCCACTTTCCTAAAAAAGAAACGTACTTAATCAGATGGTTCTAGCATTATTAACATGCATCAGAAACATGGAATCTTACTAAAGCTTTAGAACATAAGCTAGTTACAACTCAAAGAGCTATGTAAAAATAATGATGGGAATAATACTAAGACAAAGAAATAGAGCAACGTGAATACGAGAGCAAACCAAAGTAGAGGATATTCTAACATGTAAGAAAAGGACGTGGACATGTGCATGACATAATGAGAAAGCC
>NC_090761.1:19120039-19155039 GCF_036898095.1 Palaemon carinicauda
TGTAACGTTTAAATCCCTAGCTTTGCATTTTCATTTAATTTGCTTAAAAGTTTTAACCACACGACTTCATCGTGTTCCCTGCCGGTAGAAGTAAGTGTGCTGTTAATAATTCAATTTATTTCCTCTTATAGGGAACGTTGATTGCTGTGCTGGGGTTTCATCCACGGTCCCCCCAAACTCCATCCGAAGCTCCTCGTTGCATAAATTAAAGTATAAATAATTAGCTGTTGTGCTCCCCTTTCTTTTATTAATTTTTATTTAAATGTTATTGTAAATACATATATTTGTCAGTATTCCTTGTATCATTGCTGACTGGCGACCTACCATTGTTATTTGTTTTGTTATGGCCCTTGAGTTCCTTAAGCAAGGCCGGACTCGAACCAGTGGCCCGTAACATATTGGCGACCTTGCCAGGATCCGAACCTGGAATCTTTTTAGGACAAAATCTCTGCTAAAATGGGGGGCTGTTAGTAATGGCGGTCATTACGCCACCTTTTTCAAATAACAAAAGACCCCGCCAGCAAGCATGAGTCGAAATGCCACGAGTTTTGGGACCCTACCCAGAGTCTCACCCCCCTCCAACCATCCTATACCAGTCTACTCCCCCTGAGATCTCAATTTCAGCTACCTTCTACGAGTCACGTGACAACATCGAGGTCCCAGGAGAAGGAGGGAAGCGAGCTGTGAAGGATGTGGGGACACGTGATCAAGCCTGACCAATAGGACAGCGGTCAGGCCAATCCCCCCCTACCCCCCCCCCAATTGGGGGTCAAGTGGGGTTGATCTACCCAGGGAAAACTGGGGATCTCCTTCTTATCTCAACCTCCATGAGGATAACATCTCCTCTTCTTCGTGACTCAGCCTCCTTGAGGGAACCACCAGCGCTCTTCACCCTCAAGACATCAAGGGAGGCAGGATCTCTGTTTACATATCCTTCCATAAGGGAAGGAACCAGAGTCTTTTTTGCTAAGGTAAGGTGTCTGATTTGAGATTCTCAATATCCTTACCCAACCTCCCATCCCTTCCTTATCACATCCCATTTTCCTTATCCTCTAAAGAAATCCTACCCACTGAACCTTGTATCCTATCCCCTATACCCAGACCACGTGTGCTGTTTGGTCCTAGTTTTAATTAATTCACCCTGTGACAGTGTTGATTCCAATGTGTAACGTTTAAATCCCTAGCTTTGCATTTTCATTTAATTTGCTTAAAAGTTTTAACCACACGACTTCATCGTGTTCCCTGCCGGTAGAAGTAAGTGTGCTGTTAATAATTCAATTTATTTCCCCTTATAGGGAACGTTGATTGCTGTGCTGGGGTTTCATCCACGGTCCCCCCAAACTCCATCCGAAGCTCCTCGTTGCATAAATTAAAATATAAATAATTAGCTGTTGTGCTCCCCTTTCTTTTATTAATTTTTATTTAAATGTTATTGTAAATACATATATTTGTCAGTATTCCTTGTATCATTGCTGACTGGCAACCTACCATTGTTATTTGTTTTGTTATGGCCCTTGAGTTCCTTAAGCAAGGCCGGACTCGAACCAGTGGCCCGTAACATATTGGCGACCTTGCCAGGATCCGAACCTGGAATCTTTTTAGGACAAAATCTCTGCTAAAATGGGGGGCTGTTAGTAATGGCGGTCATTACGCCACCTTTTTCAAATAACAAAAGACCCCGCCAGCAAGCATGAGTCGAAATGCCACAAGTTTTGGGACCCTACCCAGAGTCTCACCCCCCTCCAACCATCCTATACCAGTCTACTCCCCCTGAGATCTCAATTTCAGCTACCTTCTACGAGTCACGTGACAACATCGAGGTCCCAGGAGAAGGAGGGAAGCGAGCTGTGAAGGATGTGGGGACACGTGATCAAGCCTGACCAATAGGACAGCGGTCAGGCCAATCCCCCCCTACCGCCCCCCCCAATTGGGGGTCAAGTGGGGTTGATCTACCCAGGGAAAACTGGGGATCTCCTTCTTATCTCAACCTCCATGAGGATAACATCTCCTCTTCTTCGTGACTCAGCCTCCTTGAGGGAACCACCAGCGCTCTTCACCCTCAAGACATCAAGGGAGGAAGGACCTTTGTTTATATATCCTTCCATAAGGGAAGGAACCAGAGTCTTTTTTACTAAGGTAAGGTGTCTGATTTGAGATTCTCAATATCCTTACCCAACCTCCCATCCCTTCCTTATCACATCCCATTCTCCTTATCCTCTCAAGAAATCCTACCCACTGAACCTTGTATCCTATCCCCTATACCCAGACCACGTGTGCTGTTTAGTCCTAGTTTTAATTAATTCACCCTGTGACAGTGTTGATTCCAATGTGTAACGTTTAAATCCCTAGCTTTGCATTTTCATTTAATTTGCTTAAAAGTTTTAACCACACGACTTCATCGTGTTCCCTGCCGGTAGAAGTAAGTGTGCTGTTAATAATTCAATTTATTTCCCCTTCCAGGGAACGTTGATTGCTGTGCTGGGGTTTCATCCACGGTCCCCCCAAACTCCATCCGAAGCTCCTCGTTGCATAAAATAAAATATAAATAATTAGCTGTTGTGCTCCCCTTTCTTTTATTAATTTTTATTTAAATGTTATTGTAAATACATATATTTGTCAGTATTCCTTGTATCATTGCTGACTGGCGACCTACCATTGTTATTTGTTTTGTTATGGCCCTTGAGTTCCTTAAGCAAGGCCGGACTCGAACCAGTGGCCCGTAACAATATACATATATATATATATACATATATATATATATATATATATATATATATATATGTATGTATGTATGTATTATAATGAATATATCCGAGCAGTAATAAAAGAAGTCAAATACTAAGATACATATGTACACAAACACATTCAATCCTTCCCACTCCCTCCCCTATTTCTAACTACAACCCGTTGGTTCGGCAGCATGTGGGAGTGTTTGGTTTCCGAGTGTACCTCTCGGGGGGACCCCCACTCACCAGGGTATGACAACTCTCTCCCCTCTGAGAGTAACAGATATATATGTATAATCACACACACATATATATATATATATATATATATATATATATATAGTCAGACACTTGCTCTTTAATATACAGGGGACAAGTATGTGTATACAAAAAATGCAACCGTTTCTAGTTCACTGAAGGACAAAGGTCTCACACATGTCAATTCATGTCTAGGGTTTGGCATGTTTTCATCACCAAGCTGGCCAATGCGGATTGGTAATGGTGGGAGATTTTCGTCTTATCATTCATAGCAAACCAACCTAATATGTAAGGCTCTGACTAGTACAGCTTTGCTGATCATAGCAATACACAAACCTATTAAGGTATTCCCACTCAGAAAGGGTGTACAAAGACACCATATAAGTGTACATTTATGTATACAAACGGGGGTAAACGTGCAAAATAAAAAACCCTCATCTGTCCAGTTATGGACAGTTAGGTAAATTTGTTGTAGATGGACATTCCTGTTATTGGAGCATCCATAGAAACCACCAGCCATCCCCAGAGCATATTGACCATTTAAATTAACCCTTGACATTTATCAGCAGAGAAATGTGTAGTACACCGCATATAAAGGCTCTAATACCGCGTGTGTGATTCAGCTTGTGCCAGTAGGAAATTGGCTGTTTCACAAAGATGTTTTCAAGTTATGTTTGTTACTTATCTGTCTTGAGACATCGATCCTAAGAAGCGATTAAAGACTAGAAATAATAAACAAAAAATTCATCTATAGTGCGATGTTCGGAATAGAAAATAAAAATTCGTATTACACTATTGTGTCCTCTCTCTGAAGACATGCGCATATCTATTAATAAAAGAAGATCAGTCAGAAGATGAAACGGAGAAGTAAAGAGCAAGATATAAGTGAAAATTGAAAAAAAATCATAAAACATATTGATATAAATTGATAACAATATCAAATGAATTAGTTACAAAAAAAAAAAAAAGGAACAAGTTTGATCTTCTGAAGTTCTATTGATCATTCGTCAGTTTGGTCACAGACAGATTGAACCTTCTTGAATTCTCTGTAGTAATAGTTTACTGAAAGTAAAAGCAAGACTTAGAATTAAGTGGATACCTTATACTACGTGGTGGATAATATTGTCAGAAATGATCCTGGTGCAGTGTATGGTGTCAGAGACCAATAGACATCAGAGATGGAATCAATTTAAAGAGAGTAGCTTCATCTGTATGAGTAATAACCCAGTTTTCAAGGCCACAAATATAAAGCATAAATAATGTATATAATACAAGCCAAGAATACTGCCATGAAGAATTGGCAACCAGGGATTTAACTTTCGTGATCATCAGCTAATTAAATAGGGATCCACGATGTCTCATTTATTTAAGCTTGAAAACAAGAGACCCATGATTAACACTGTCAAAAGCTTAACTAATATCAAAACTAATCATACAGGGATCTCTGCGCAACACTATAAATTATAAGAGCATCACGAGCTACAAGGACCTTGCTTAAGCCAAACTGCAAAATAGGGACCGAATTACTTTCAGCAAATACATTGAGTCAAAAACTTTAGATAATGTGCGATGATCTAGATAACGAGCTATGTATTTTTCCTACTATCCCCACACGTCCTTATCATTTAGGCAAATCAATTTTAAGAGGGAGGGATTGTATCATCTACTGAAGGGAATTCTATCATCAAAAAATTCTGATTCAGTTGTTTGTGTAGTCCCATCTGTCTTGGCCCATACACCATTAATGAAATAACCAAGCGTTCCTGTAGTTCTAATGTGAGCTGAGATGTGATTTCTTTCAAGTGATTCATATTAATTGGTTTCCTGCATACTGCGAAATTTTATGAAATTCCTGTTTCATGGCGGATCATCCACGTCATCTTTTTAACAATATTGTTGATAAAATTAGAAAACATCAATATATGCATGTATAAATCTCTGCCAGTATCATATTTGAACTCTTATCTCTCTCATCTGCGAGGAAAGGCTGCTACTTAGCCTCCTGGCTAGTACAGTGGTAATGCGTTCGTCTAGCATTAGAATGGCAGCGGATCGATCCCAGCTCGGGACCACGAGTTTAAATTGCTTACTGGGGAGGGCACTGCTGTGTTTGGACACCACAGTGGGGGGGGGGCGCTTGTCAGGCTGACGTTCTGGTGAGCATCTATTCTGATGATACTGGAAATGAAACCAGACACCTTCACCTTCTACTTACTAAGTCCAAAGAGGCAAGAACCACATGAGATACCAGGGTTTAACCCTGCTGTGGGGTAAAAATATATTTCTAATACACATGTGGGAGTGTGATATCTTCCACTATATTTACTCAGGTGAGGTCATTCGAATGATATGTTATCAATTAGGTCTGCTGGTGGGTTGCAAAGTGAGGGGGAGGGGGGGGGGGAAACTTGCTAGAAGCCAGGTTTTTAACCTCCCTAAAGTCGCCACAAAGATTCATGGAAAAATAAGCCCCACCCCCTTAGCCCAAAGCCAATCGCGTTGTCTCCCACGTTAGCAGCGGTAACCATACACTCCCTTACAAATTTATAACTACAGTATACTAACTTATAATCACTTTAAATTGATGTTGTGACCGCTGTTAACGGGGAGAAATGAGGATTGGCTATGACGTCATCACGGGATGGGGCATATTTCGCCCGGAATCTTTGCGGCGACTTTACGTAAGTAACTCTGCAGGTTAAGTAATTGAGTTTCTACCTCGTTAAGTACCTTTGTTGAACTGATTGATAGTGGCACTGCCTCTTACCTAAGAGATCAGAGTTCGATCCTGATGCGAGGAAGAAAACTATTTCTATTATACGCGTTAATATGTGTGAGTAGAGAAATCGTTATTCAATTCTGGAAAAATAAATCATGAGATAATTAATTTTTCTTTTGTATTATCTTGGAAAATTTGATCATGACAGATAAGAAGTCCTACACTTTAATTTCACTCGTCTGATTTTGCAGTCTGATTATATTGGGTTTGGTAGAGCACTTGATATGCCATTATCTTCCGTTTTTGACGAATTTACACACACATATATATAAATATGTATGTATATATATATATATATATATATATATATATATATATATATATATATATATATATATATATATATATATATACGCACCTTGATATGATGGGTCCTCGATATTATTATTATTATTATTATTATTATTATTATTATTATTATTAGCTGAGCTACGACCCCAGTTGGAAAAGCAGGATGCTATATGCTCAAGGGGTCCAAAACGGATAAATAGCCCTGTGAGGAAAAGAAATAAGGGAATAAATAAACTAGAAGAGAGGTAATGAGCAAATTAAAATAAAGTATATTAAGAACAGTAACAAAATTAAATCAGATCATTCATACAGAATATAAACTATATAATCTTGAAAAAAAAGAAGAAAAAAAGAAGAGAAATAAGATAGATTAGTATGCCCGAGTGTACCCTCAAACGAGAGGACTCTACGAAAAATAGATTGAAATTTACCCAAGATTAATTGATGACGTAGGCGTCGTTAAGCTAAACTTTGGATCTACCTTTAAGATAAAAGACTTTCTTGCTCGATTTTTGTCCAAAGAAACAATATTAAGGGAATCTAATGCACTGTAAGAAGCAACATTAGTTAATTAAAAGTACAAACACCAACAATGCCCCCCCCCCCCAAAAAAAAAAAAAAAAAAATCGGTGATAGAGGTAGCCTCCTGGCTAGTATAGTGGTAACACGTACGCCTAGTATTCGCATGGCAGCAGATCAATCCCAGCCCGGGACCGTTAGTTTAAGCTGTTTACTGGGTAGGCCACTGATGTGGTTGGGCATCAAAGGGGGAGGGACGGTTGCCCGGCTGACGTTCTGGTGAGCCATCTATTCTGATAAAACTGGAACTGAAACCAGGCACCTTTAACCTTTTAATTAATAGAAAAGCTAATGGCCTAGAAATAATGCTATGTCTCGCTAATTTACTGGGAAGCTCATTAATTTCTAGAGGTAATACTGTAAAAAGGAAACTAAAGAAACTTAATGTTGTTAACGGTATATCTTCTAGATTTATTAACTGACACCACAACGGGAGTTCTAGAACTTTAGAAAAGATACCGATAAAGTGCTCTTGAAATAACATGTTTTTCTTATCTCGCCATTCAACAGCTCAGGCAGTAAGATGAAAAATAATTTCATTTTTCCTCATAGCTCAGCAATTTAATCTTCTTGAAAAACTTGACTTGATTACGTCTCTGATTCATCTCTGGTATTATCAACACCCGTATCAAAAAACTTCCGGGCGTTTTTGTCTCTTTGATCGTTATGATAAGAACAAGAGGGTCGAGAGACGATTAACATGGCGTTCTTTTAACGCAGATAAGAACACTTTCTTCATCGCTGCTCATTTACCTGCCGTTATGAAACTAATTGGAAGAAAAATCCATGCATAAACATTTATTGACTGATTGACTTACACAAGCACGCGTCGCCGAAGTTATGTATAAAAATACAAAACTGAATGTGGACATTCATGATGTTAGATGGATCCCGCGTAAATCAGTATGGACATTCATGATGTCAGATGGGTCCTGCATAATACAATATGAACATTCATGATGTCAGATGGGTCCCGCATAAAACAATATGAACATTCATGATGTCAGATGGGTCCCGCATAAAACAATATGGACATTCATGATGTCAGATGGGTCCCGCATAATACAATATGGACATTCATGATGTCAGATGGGTCCCGCATAAAACAATATGGACATTCGTGATGTCAGGTGGGTCCCGCATAAAACTATATGGACATTAATAATGTCAGATTGGTCCCGTGTAAAATAAGACTATATAGACAGACATGATGTCAGATGGATCACGAGTAAAACAATATGGACATTCATGGTGTCAGATGGGTCCCCCGTAAAATAATACTATATGAACAGACATGATGTCAGATGACACACGCATAAAACAATATGGACATTCATGATGTCAGATGGATCCTGCGTAAAACATTATAGACATTCATGATGTCAGATGGGTCCCAAGTAAAATAATACTATATGGACAGACATGATGTCAGATGAATTACGCGTACAACAATATGGATATTCATGATGTCAGATGGATCCCGCGTAAAGTAATATAACTAAAAATAATTAAATTACTGCTGAACTAAAATATCGTAAAATTTCTGAAACAAAGGGCAATCATATCTTTATTAGTTTTTCGCCTCACTACTACCCCTTGTCCATGCGCTTGAAACCAGGTTTTTGCAAACTAAACCTTACCCCCACCTTTTTACCCGTCCCCATCCAGTCCCTCCAAAACCCGTCGCATATATTTTCCCGTTGGAAAGAAGGTCGACGTCCAAATTCCTCATCGATGAAGGATTTGTTTTAAGAGTGTGGTTGGAATTGTTCTGTCTCTTCAAAAGAAAGTTTGATGTACTAGTATTACTGTATTGTTTTTTCACAAAATCTTCAGGACTCTTATTCATTGACGCAGCATTGTTTCAGTAGGAGGTTTATTCTTTGAAGGATATCCTTTCCATTTCTTTTTAATTCATTTCAAGTTCTTTTCAATTATCCATGTTTAGGGTTGTGGTGGCTGATGTGGTTAACGTCCCTGACTGGTGAACGCCACACTGGGATTCGAGTCCCGCTCAAACTCGTTAAATTCCTTTGGTCGCTGCAACCTCACCATCCTTGTAAGCTAAGGATGGGGGGTTTGGGGGAGACGAGAGGTCTATCTACTGAGTCATCAGCAGCCATTGCCTGGCTCTTCTTTGTCCTAGCTTGGGTGGAGAGGGGGCTTGGGCGCTGATCATATGTATATATGGTCAGTCTCTAGGGCATTGTCCTGCTTGATAGGGCAATGTCACTGTCCCTTACCTCTGCCATTCATGAGTGGCCTTTAAACCTTTAATGCTCACGGTAATAGCCACTATACGTCAAAATTACAAGACGGTATAAATTTTAATTTTTCAAATACACAAATACGGTTTTCATAAATTGAAAATAATTCTTCTACTCGGTAATCAATGAATAATCATGCTTTATTATGAAGAAAAAAAATAACTTGTTTAGAGGTTTGTAAGTAGTTAGGATTGTCATAACCAACTACAATTTTACCATTTCACAATCAAACGGAGATTGTATACACATGTAAGTACTTTAGTATACATAAGCGTATTTTATATCAATGAATATAATTACCAATAAATCACTACATAAGTAATCTAATTGTCCTTTTACAGATGACTGTATCTGAAAATCCAAGACAAATTTTGTTGCAACCTGACTGACATAAATACTGCATTTCTAGTTATAGCCAAAGACATCTCTAGTTCCTTTGAAAACAAGATATTTCAGGCTGAAGCCGTGCGTTTTGCAAGCACACCCGCAGTACCCAGTAAGATGCAACACTATCAATCTTAGTCCCCCTTTATAGATCCCACGAGAGAGAGAGAGAGAGAGAGAGAGAGAGAGAGAGAGAGAGAGAGAGAGAGAGAGAGAGAGAGAGAGGTATTTGGTCGCTCACCTCCAGCCTACGTAATTGGCTATGCATTAGTTACTAATCATTTCCTCGTTTCCTTTCTTCGCTGGGTTATTTTTCCCTGTTTGAGCCCTAGGGCTTATAGCATCCTGCTTTTAAAACTAGGGTTGTAACTTACCTTGTAATAATAATAATAATAATAATAATAATAATAATAATAATAATAACACTACTACTACTACTACTACTACTACTACTACTACTACTACTACTAATAGGTAGATCGTAGTAGTGCAAAGGGCTTCTCAGGTGTTTTGTGCATCATGCCTCCCCGAAAAAAATGATTATAAATATGACCGTCAGTATAACGACTCCGATAATGAATTTTGCTTCACGTTTGGTAGCTAAAATATTTATATTCACAGTAAAATAGTTTTTAATTTACCTTGACGTATTTAGACTATGGTAACTTCAATTTCTGGAGTTTTGTTGACCTTCCCGTTGAGGATATTAGCATGATCTAATTTGTTAATGAAGTGTAACATTAAAAGAAAGAGCATTGATCTATCATTGTATACAAAGAAATAGCTTTTTCATTTGCAGTCTAAACAAGCTACCCTCTCTCTCTCTCTCTCTCTCTCTCTCTCTCTCTCTCTCTCTCTCTCTCTCTCTCTCTCTCTCTCTCTCTCTCTCTCTCTCTCTCTCTCTCTCTCTCTCTCTCTCTCTCTTATAGAGTATGTGTGTTGAAGTACTTAAAATTCTCGTCAAAACTATAGCTTGAATTGAAAACTATATTGTGCTCACATGAATATTTATAACTTTTTTCTATATTTTCGTATGATCTTCCTCTTTTAGTAATTTTGGGAATTTTTTCTTCTCGATTTCAATTTATTTATGGTTATTATTTATTTGTTATATCCGTGTTTATTATTATTATTATTATTATTATTACTACTAGCTAACCTACAACAATAACTGGAAAAACAGGATGCTATAAGCCCAAGGGCTCCAACAGGCAAAAACAGTCCAGCGAGAAAAGGAAATAAGGAAATAAATAAACGATATAAAAAGTGATAAACAATTAAAATAATATATTTCAAGAACAATGATGGTATTTCAACAGATCTATCAAATATAAACTATAGAAAGAGACTTATGTTAGCCTGTTCAACATAAAGACATTTGCTGTAAGTTTGAACTTTTGAAGTTCTACCGATTCAACTACCCGATCAGGAAGATCATTCCACAACTTGGTCACAGCTGGAATAAAACTTCTAGAATACCGTGCAGTATTGAGCCTCATGATGAAGGCCTGACGATTAGAATGAATGCATTATCTTCACACAAACACACACCCTAACCTAACCGATCATATATGACATATCAGTTTTTGACGTTGTTAATAGTTTATATATGACATATCTGTTTTTGACGTTGTTAATAGTTTATATAAGACATATCTGTTTTGACGCTGTTACTGTTTTTAGAATGATATATTGTTAATTTAATCTCATCATTTATTTATTTCCTTATTTCCTTTCCTTACTGGGCTATTTTTCCCTATTGGAGCCCTTGGGCTTATAGCATCTTGCTTTTCCAACTAGGGTTGCAGCTTGGCTAATAATAATAATAATAATAATAATAATAATAATAATAATAATAATAATAATAATAATAAGCGTTTGATTTCATTCTAGATTTCCTCAAGTAAGAGCAAGTTAAAGTGTAAATTATTTCGTATTTATTACTAATGTTAGGGGTTATAAATCATTCAATAACTACTTTTGCAGAAGCTTTAAAAAATGAGTGTATATGTGTATATATGGATTTGTGGAAGTCATCGAACGCATTTTCTTTATGGCTTATGGGAAATTTTGTTTTAAGATAAGAAACATGAATGAAAAAACACTGAAAATGGTTTGCCTTTCGCATGAAGTATTAAGAAATTGTAGAGGATTCGAGGGAAATGACAGTCCTTGACATTTCCTAGTCTTAGGAAAAGATTGATGATTTTGTACGGGTTTGACAAAGCTGGCAAAGGTGTTGTAGCGATTTGAAGCGAGAGACGATCGGCCAAGAACTACCAAGAATTTCAATAGGGAACAAGAGTCTGGAATCAATTTTCGTGGATATGGGATTCTTACTCTATGGCCCATGAAACAGGGACGAACCTTTTAAGAAGTCTAACGAAATACTACGACCCACTTGCAAATAACTTGAGAAATCCTATGAATTTTTTCAGTTATTACTATTACTATTAACATTAATATATATATATATATATATATATATATATATATATGTATGTATTTATACATACACTATATATATATACAGCATATATATATATATACGGTGCATATATATACATACATATATGTATATATACGGTGTATATATATACATACATATATATATATATATATATATATATATATATATATATATATATATATATACCGTATATATACATATATATATATATATATATATATATATACACATACGGTGCATATATATATACATACATATATGTATATATACGGTGTATATACATACACATATATATATATACTGTACATATATATATATATATATATATATATATATATATATATATATATACTGTATATATATATGTGTGTGTGTGTGTGTGTGTGTGTGTATCCTGTCACGCTGCGCGGTATTATGAGACATAACTGCTCGCCTCTCCGCATCCCTCGGGTAGGTAGAGAGGGAGTAGTTATAACCTGGTTAGAGGGAGTACCCCGAGAGGTACACTGTAACCACAAAAAAGGGAGGGAAGGTTTAAATCTGCAGGGGTGTAGATATAAATATTTAGCCGTCATTTTGACGGGTTGCATACACTATTAAAGATATAAAAAGAATCGACAAAGTCAACTCCATATATCATGAAATAGGTTCGGTCAGAACCGTTCGATACAGGATTTTTGTATTAACATTCACAAGAGAATTAAAACAATATTTTGTGGATTAATGGCTCGTTTTCCGTTTAGAATTGATGCGTTATTTTTTTTAATAGATACTTTTAAAGCGTATTCTTAAATTTCTTCTTTTCCTCCCAAGCTGCTACATGTTAAGGTAAGGTTATTTCTTGTTTTATTCCATACGAATAAATGAAAGTTAACTTTAATTTAGTACTAACAACAACAACGACAACATAATAATAATAATAATAATAATAATAATAATAATAATAAATTAACATCAGCTCTCTAAGAAGAGTCACGGACAACATAGCAAACATCCACTGACGCAATTATCCTTATGAGTCAAACAAAAAAAAAAAAAAAAAAAGTCAAATTTAATTTTAAGATCAATTCCCTTAAAAAAGGAAACATCGTTGGTCTTTCAAGGTATCCCGCTTAGATTTATATAAGGAAACGAAGAAAATAAAATCAATATGTGGGAAATACCTTAATGCCACAGATGAGAGCCAAAAAGAGGATTATGTCAGACCACCGAACAGTGGTCTTCTAACCAGATAACGTTCGCAACTCTCCATTTTTCCTTCCTGTCTGTTTCCTACTCTCATTTTTACCCTGATGCCGTCTACAGGTCGTTAATATCTGAAATTCATTATTCAGTTTTATTACTGCAGAAGCAAATCTTTAGTTTTTTTTTTTTTTTTTTTTTTTTTTTTTTGTGATAGTATTGACCATCTTATATTCAGAGGTCACTTCTCTTTTAGCATGCCATTTTATTTGTAACATGTCTTCTATGTTGCATTGTGTCTTATTTGCATCATCCTTTTCCAGCTAGGGTTGTAGCTGAACAAGTAGTAACAACAACAACAACAATAATAATAATAATAATAATAATAATGTCAATTGTTATTTCCAGCTATTTGAGACCACTGCTTTTCATTATCGTAAATTACAGCTCTTATACTACACATTTGAAAATCTATTAAAATGAAATCTTGTGAGTCAGTACTAATAGCCTTTGTGATGTTCTATCGCACCTTTTCAGTTGCCTATAACCATTACCTCCACAATGGCAAATATGATTCTAAACTGCACTGTTAAAAAAAACACTCATTTTTAATCGGAATTTCTCCGTAGAAATATATACTGTTCTCAGCTGTGTTTAAGTAAACTACAGGCGACCGTAATTTTTACCCTACTTTGCTATTATCTTTTACGAGTTGGTGATCGTAATATCACCCCCTTAACGTCAGTACTTCCGTTTGTAAAATGGCAAATGCCTGGCAACATTTATTTCAGGATTTTTACTGTTTTTTAAGGCAAATTTTTATGAGTACCCTTCTTATAAACGTTATAATGGTGCTGTTAGCAATTGAAAATCTTCCCTATTTTCTGGGAGGGATTTTTTTTATTGGCTGCTCGTGAATGGCAGAGGCAAGGGGAAGCGACATTGTCCTAATAAGCAGGATAATGCTCTAGAGACTGACCATATATACATATGATCAAGCGGCCAATACCCCTCTCCACCCAAGCTAGGACCAGGAAAGGCCAGACAATGGCTGCTGATGACTCACCTAAACTCCCCTTCCTTTAGTCACAAAAGGAACTAACGAGTTTGCGCGGGACTCGAACCCAAAAGGTTCATGAGGATGGCAAAGTCAACGCCTTTAATTTAGTCAGAAAAATCAATTTTTACTCTTCAACAACTATTCAACTTTTCTTCTTAGTTTTGGAAAGTTTTTTTTTTTTTTTCAGCGCAGACAAATGGCCCAGTTCATACCAAACCTCTACCTGAACTGTAATCCTTTGAAAATTTTTTATTTGTCTTACCAGGTTATTTTTCAACGAGGTAACAGGTTGGCTAAGAATTATTCTTTAATTATGTTACCAGCATATCTAAGGTTTAAATTCTTGCTCTCTACTATAGAGCGCTATAAAAATACACGGTTAAAAATTTACCATACAAAAGGGTAACAATCCTGTAATACATTTTGCATGGTATTTACCGTTTTAAAAATGGATATAATGATGTAAAAGAGTGAAATTACGGTTACCAACCCGTAAAAGATAATAACAAAGTAGGGTAAAATTACGGTCGCCTGTATTTTACTGAAATACGGCTGAGACAGGATATTTTTACAGGGAATGTCCGATTAAAATTACTGTTTTCTTAACAGAGTAGGCCTATCCTTTTGATATCAAACAACTGCATAAATTTGGCTTTATTCAGCCCTTGAGATGAAAAAAAAATCCATGTCTACTTTAATGTACCTATGCAATGCGAATCGATCATGCTCTTTCTTTCTATACCTTTGAATATAGTAAAGCAGAAACATCTTACAGATCATTATTTAAGCCAACACAAGAAAATGGGATACTGAGAAAAGCTCCTTAAGAGAGACTCGGGAAAAGGGAATAAATAACTTTGAATTACAAGACAGTTTTCGAATGGTTCTATGAGATGGCCAACAGAACATGTAAAGGTAAAGATGTCTGGTTTCGGTTCCAGTTTCATCCGAATAGATGCTCACCAGTACGTCAGCCGGGCAAGAACAACTTCCCGGTAAAAAGCTTAAACTAGCGATCCCGGGGTGGGATTGATCTGTTGCTATGGGAATGCGAGGCGAAGAAATTACCACTGTATTAGTATCTGATGGAACCAGACTATAAAATGGGAATAGGAAAGATAGCGAGACTAAAAACAATTAAATTACGACAAATCTCCATTTTGGATAACGGGAAAATCATAAGGGCAGAGGAAAACAGGAGCAAAAATCGAATTCCGAAGTTTTGCAGTAGAACTGAAGAAACTAAGAGATTTAATCAACCATTTTGTTCGGAAGCGTCAGGCACAGAATACGAATTCAGGGTCCAAACACAAAAGAAGAAGAAGAAAAAAAAAAAGATATTGAAACGGGTTAGAGGGACACAGGATGTTAAAAAGAGTAAAGTTGGAAAGACGAGAGGAGTTACAATGGAAAAAGTTGGGTAAATGGAAAGAGTCGGGAAGGGAAAAGGAAAATGTTACCAAGGAAAGATCTCAATGATTAAAAGGAGAAAAAAGAACGAATAATGGTGGAAACGAGTATGGCTTATAAGAAAGGCAATGCATATGGACACTGCTGGTGATATTTGAAAATTTCTATATCATTCTGTAAGAAAAAGTTTTTTGTTTTTCTTTTTAATTTTTGCTTTGTGTTTTGAGAAAACTTATTTTTTTTTTTTATTCAACGATAGTTAACATTGTCATAAATATCATACGAAAAAAATATCATTATTATCAAATGCTAAACTACAAACCAAGTTGGAAAAGCAGAATGCTATAAGCCCAGGGGCCTCAACAGGAAAAATAGCCCAGTGAGGAAAGGATATAAGGAAAAATAAAATATTTTAAGAATAGTAATATTAAAATAAATATTTCCTATATAAACCATAAAAAAACTTTAACAAAACAAGAGGAAGAGAAACTAGATAGAACAGTGTGCCTGAGTGTACCCTCAAGCAAGAAAACTCTAACCCAAGACAGTGGGAGACCATGGTACAGAGGCTATGGCACTACCCAAGACTAGAGAACAATGGTTTGATTTTGGAGTGTCTTTCTCCTAGAAGATCTGCTTACCATAGCTGAAGAGTCTCTTTTACCCTTACCAAGAGGAAAGTAGCCACTGAACAAATACAGTGCAGTAGTTAACCCCTAGGGTGAAGGAGAATTGTCTGGTAATCCCAGTGTTGTCAGGTGTATGAGGATGGAGGAGAATCTGTAAAGAATAGGCCAGACTATTCGGTGTCTGTGTAGGTAAAGGGAAAGAACCGTAACCAGAGAGAAGGGTCCTATGTAGTACTGTCTGGCCAGTCAAAGGACAGTACATTATTAACCCAGGTTGAAATGGCCATCTATAAATCTGCACCCATTTATCAGAACATTCAAGGTAAGATTATCGTTATCACTTGAAATAAATATACATTTTAGCATGACACAATAAAAGATTTTATTTTTTTCATTTTATAAACATTGCAAATGTTGAATGAAGGATCCCCGGGCGTATTTATGACTGCGAAGAGACATTTGAAAAATATTGTGTTGAATAAAGAAAGACCAATTAATCACAATATGGGATATAGTACGCAATTATTTGTTAATAAACAAAAAAAAAAAAAGCACATCATTTGAGTTAGGAGTAGAAGAAAGGAAAAATTTATGATTTTGGAGCTATAGAGTTCATCATAATCCAGAGTCTGACGTCGTTGTTATGGTTAGTAAAAAGGCTCTGATAATTTAAAGTCTGATTTTAGAAAAAGACGATAAAAACACAAAATATTCATAAGTTAAAAAAAATGAACAGATAACGTAACTTTACAGCCCCCCCCCCAAAAAAAAAAAAAAAACAAGCAAACGGGCAAAGGAATTGAATTTTCGAATAATACCTCCAAACTTCTCGATTCTCTAATATCTTCCATGAAATTTTCTTCCTGAACCTCCCTGGACGGAATATGGGAATGAAATGATCAAACTCTTCTAATAAACCAGGATTCGAATCTCATTGGAACCAAGATATATGTCTACCGTAGGTTCTACATGTTGCCTTAGTAAGCAGGACAATGCCATAGAGACTGGCCATATATATAATTTGATCAGCACCCAATCACCCTCTCCACCAAAGCTAAGACCAGGGAGGGCCAGGCAATGGCTGCCGATCAGAAAACGTGAAATTAATCAGCTGATGACAGCAGGTAGACGTATAGGCTCCCGCAAACACCCCATCCTTAGTTCACAAGGATGATGAGGTTGCAGACACTAAAGAAACTAACGAGTTTGAGCAGGAATCCAACCCCAGTCTGGAGATCACCAAGCAGAGACGTTACCAATAGGCCATAACAACCCTTTCAAGGAAAAGTGTTAAATTAGAGTCGTAGGGAAATGTTGTATTTCATTTTTTCAAGATTGCTTAAAAGGAGGAACATCTGCTATTAAGCCTCCTGGCTAGTACCGTGGTAACGTGTTTGCCTAGCATTTGCATGGCGGCAGAACGATCCCAGCCAGGGATCGTGAGTTTAAACTGTTTACAGGGGAGGCCACTGCTGTGGTTGGGCACCACAGTGAGGGGTTGGGCTTGTCCGGTTGACGTTTCGGCGAGCATTTATTCTGATGAAACTGGAACTGGAACCAGACACCTTTAACCATCAAGCAACTGAGTTATAACTTACTAAGTCTGTTTCGCTTTCTCAAGCTTCCTTCGATGAAATGTAAACATTTCAGAATACTTTGCTGTAATGCATATTCTGCCTCCTTGTCTTTCTTCCATTAAAAGATTTAGCGAAGCCATATTTGCCTAGGTTTCCCTACTCAAGTGTCTGATATCGATTATGTTCTGGCCTAATCATAAATCTAAATATATCTTCAATGCTTTTCTTTTTTGAACAAGTTACTGATTCATTCTGCTAGAAACTTTATAAAGTAAATTATAAATTATTCAATAACTTTATCCAAGGTTATCTATCTTTTATCACAAAATAAGACTTTATTCACTGCTCGTAAATCATGAACACGAGAGTCAACCAGCTCTACCAGCCTCTTGGTATCATTCACAGGAAAATTTGAGGGGTAAATTTTTCTTTTCTTTTTTTTAATTTTCTATCAGTAATTAAGAAAAGTGGCTAAATAATACTGATCGGTTTCATCCATACCTTGATTTTATAACATCTGGCCTTTCGTGTATAGAACTTAATAAATTCTTACTTTAGATAAATAAAGATGACAAACAATAGTTGACGTAAAAATTACCTTGTAACATGTTTACATTTTACCAGGTCATTTAATGTTTTACAAGTTTATTTTAAATTTATCACCACGGTTGAATAACTATCCAACATCACATTTGCAAGCGTGTTATGCAATTTAGCCTGTCGCTAATTGCAACACTCCGCTGGCTATATTCGCACAGACTTATTTTTAAAACAACACGTAAAAGTGAAAATGATAATAAAAACGGCGGTAGCCGGTTCATGACAATGGGCCAATTGCCCTTTGAAAACATCGCTGCAAAAACATCAACGGCATCGCATAATGCGCCAGGCGCTCGCAGGGCGATCTATCTCTATTGATACACAGGACACTATTCAACAGTTGGGAGTTGTAGAAACATTCTAACAAACAGCGTTCGTCAGTGAGTATTCAAAGTGCTGCTGGTGTTTGCAACGATGAGGTGCCGGGAAAGGCTTCAAAGAGGTCCAGGGAAGGAGGGAGGGAGGGGGAGTAGAGGTGATGGCTGAGGTGGTGGTAGAGGAATTGGTGGAGAAGGGAGGGGCGTGGGGAGTGTAGTGGAGTAGGTCAAGGGGCGCAGGAGTGTGTGGGGAGGGGAGCTTAGAGAGGGGAGGAGGCGGGGAGGGAGAAAGGGCTGGGGACGTTCATATTTAACACGAGGCTGAAGCTGTGACGTTACCTAAAGGGGTAAGGCCACCACACAGTTTCTCTCCCTCAACCTCAAATAGTAAATATATATCCTTTTACTTCGGGAAACTCCCACACACACAGTCGATGCAGCTTGACGTCCCTACGTAGCTGATAACGTTCCTATAGAGCACAGACCGAAAGAGTTGGTACTGGATCAAAAGACCATAGATTTTCTTTTCATGGAAAAGGACATTAGATTTTCTTTTTATGGGAGAAGACCGTAGATTTTCTTTCATGAGAGAAGACCGTAGATTTTCTTTTATGAATGAAGACCGTAGATTTTCTTTTCATGAAAGAGGACAGTAGGTTTTCTTTTAGGGGAGAAGAGCGTAGATTTTCTTTCATGAGAGAAGACCGTAGATTTTCTTTCATGAATGAAGACCGTAGATTTTCTTTCATGAATGAAGAGCGTAGATTTTATTTTCATGGAAGAGGACAGTAGGTTTTCTTTTAGGGGAGAAGAGCGTAGATTTTCTTTCACGAGGGAAGACCGTAGATTTCCTTTTCATGGAAGAGGACAGTGGATTTTCTTTTACGGGAGAAGACCCCTTCTAAGTGGGGTTGCCTTAACGTGGTAAAAGGATCGAAGCTGTACTAGTCAGGGCCATCCATATTAGGTTGGTTTGCTGTGAATGATCAGGCTAAAGTCTCCCACCATCACCAATCAGCAGTGGCCAGCTTGGTGATGAAAACTCGCTAAATCCCAGACATGAATAAGGACATGTTTGAGGCCTTTGTCCTGCAGCGGACTAAAAACAGCTGCTTTTGTTGATGTTAAATTCTCGCATACTTATATATGTATAAACATACACACAACTATACACAAACATGCATATAACCATGAGATCGAAATTGACAGAAAGATAAGCATGGGATGGGGAACTTTTGGTAACCAGAATGAGATTATGAAATGTAAAATGCCACTCTCTCTTAACCCTTTTACCCCCAGGCTATTTGGAAATTTCCAACCCTTAACCCCCAAGGGGTTATTTTTTTCCCATCACATTTTGCAGTATAATTTTTTTAAATTGCTCTAACAGGCTTAATTTTTGTCCTAGAGAGGTCAGGTTGGTGTCATTCTCTTGGAAAATGCCTGAGTTTTCTCAAAAAATTATCAAAAATATGCAAAAAAGAATTTTTATAGCATTTTTTTGCAAGGACGTACCGGTACGTCCATGGGGGTAAAGGGATAGCTTTTGTGAAACGTACCAGTACGTCCTTTAACTTGTGCACTAGAAACTTAGAGCCTTATTAAAGCTTTAGAACATAAGCATGTTGCAACTCAAAGCGTTATGAAAGAATAATGATGGGAGTAACACTAGGAGACAGAAGAAGAGAACCATGGATAAGAGGGCAAACACTAATGTAGAGGATATTCTAAAGTTAGCAAAGAAAAAAATAAACGTGGACAGGACATATAAATGAGAATGACTGATAACAGATGGGAAAAATTAATAAGAGAATGGGTCCCTAGAGATTGCAAGCGAAGCACGGGAAGGAGAAAACGATGGATTAACGAGCTAAGAAAATTTGCGGATACGGACTGGCATAGAAAGACCATAAACAGACGGGAGTGAGTAGACATATCTGAGGCCTTTGTTTTGTAATGGACTATCAACGGCTCATTTTATATATATATATATATATATATATATATATATATATATATATATATATATATATATGTATATAATATATATATATATATATATATATATATATATATATATGTATATATATACATACATATATATATACATATACATATATATATTTACACACACACACACATATATATATATATATATATATATATATATATATATATATATATATATATATATATATATATATAGTTAACATATTTGGGTATCTCAATACTGACTCCATCAGGAAACACAATCTCTTGTGATTTTCATTCGTTGATCGTGAGACCAGGCATAGATGGTCGTATTTATGCAAACTAGTAAAATCTTCGTTTCTAACTCTTCGTAAACCAATAGGAGGAATTTTGGTGATATTCTACATTAGAGTGTAAACATCATTTAAGGACAAATTGGTGTTTATTCCCTATGATTCTCTCCTCGAATGGTGTAGTTTGGGCTCACTGTCAATCATTTGAATAATTTAGACAGCGGGAATGTTCTGTAAAACACGGTACTGAAATGCTATATATAAAGCAAAATTATAATGAATTTATAACTCTTCTTGTACACTTTGTTTACAAGTTGCATTGAGCAATAAAACACAGACAAAAATCCTTTGAATATTTCAAATATCAATGAATAGGTACGAGAACGATATCTATTTTTGGACATGTTCAGACAACATTGAGAGCGTCGAAAATAACAGCGATAAAATCCTAATAAATCATGAGAGGTTAAGAATTGTTTTAAAAGTTTAAATATTTTAGGTCTCGCTGACTTTCTCAGGGGAGTGGCGTATTTAAAGGAATGTTGAAAGACAAACAATTATATACAATGTTCAGACAACAAAAATTTTTCAAAAACATTACGTGAAGCAAGTTAAGAACCACATAGAACTCGTAATATCTCAGAAATTGTAGAGAATGTAGAGAATTGTTTTGAAATAGCCAAGAGGGTCACGAACTTCCTAAGAGGTCAAGAATCTCATATGATGGAGATGATAGAGGGCTTGTTAGGAATGGTCGAGAAGATCAACAACTTCTTAGAAAGGGTTAGTAAAATCAAGAACTTCCTAGGAATGGTCAGAAAAGATTTTAGAAACGGTCGACAAAGTCATAAATTTCTATGGAATGGTCTAAAAGATAGGTGAAGAACTCCGTATCAATGATCTAATGGTCTAAGGAGTGAAGAACTCCTGTCAATGATCGAAAAGGTCAAGAACTTCTTAAGAATTGTCAAGGACAAAAACCTCTTAAGAATAGCTGAAAAGGTCAAGAACTTTTTACGAACAGTCGAGAAGGTCAAGAACTTTTTACGAATGGTCGAGACGGTCAAGAACTTTATACGAATGGTCGAGACATTCAAGAACTTTTTACGAATGGTCAAGACGGTCAAGAACGTTTTACAAATGGTTAAGAGGGTTAAAAACTTTTTACGAACAGTTGAGACGGTCAAAAACGTTTTACATATGGTCAAGAAGGTCAAGAACTTTTTACGAATGGTCGAGAAGGTCAAGAACTTTTTACGAATGGTCAAGAGGGTCAAGAACTTTTTACGAATGGTCGAAAAGTTCAACCACGTTTTACAAATGGTCAAGAGGGTTAAGTACCTTTTACGAATGGTCGAGCCGGTCAAAATCTTTTTACAAATGGTCGAGACGGTTAAGAACTTTTTACGAATGGACTAGAAGGTAAAGAAATTTTTACGAATGGTCAAAAAGGTCTAGAACTTTTTACGAATGGTCTAGAAGGTCAATACCTTTTTACGAATGGTTGAGACGGTCAAGAACTTTTTACGAATGGGGGAGGTAAAATACTTTTTATGAATGGTCGAGAGGGTCAAGAACTTTTTACGGACAGTTGAGAAGGTCAAGAACTTTTTACGAATGGCCAAGAAGGTCAAAAACTTTTAGGGAATGATAAAAAAAGCTCAAGAACTTTTTGGGAATGGTCAATAGGGGCAAGAACATTTTGGGAATGGTTGAGAGGAACAAAAACCTTCTAGAAATGGTTGAAAAAGTCAAGAACTTCTTAAGAATAGTCTAAAAAGGTCAAGAATTTCTTAGAAATAGTTGAGAGGAACAAAAAATTTTTTTGATATGTTTTGAGATGATCAAAATATTTTCAGGGATGGTAGATAGAGACATAGCCGTAGGAATGGTAGAGGGGGACAAAAACCTTTTTGGGAATGGTAGAGAATGACAAAAATTTCTTAGAAATGGTAGAGTGGAACAAGAAAACTTCTTAGGAATGGTAGGGAGGGACAAAAACTTCTTGGGAATGATAAAAAGGGACAAAAGCTTTTTGGGAATGGTAGAAAGGAACAAAAACCTATTAGTAATGGTAGAGTGGGACAAGAAGCTTAAAAATTGTCGATATAGACAAAAAAAAATCTTATAAATGGCTGTGAAGGTCAAACATCTTAGGAATGTTCAAGATGATAACGACCAATTTAAGATTAATGGTCGAGAGGGGTTTGAACTTCAAAGAAGCTGCTGTGGTCAAGAACTTCTTAGAACGGGTCGAGATGGTCAAGAATGGTTGAAAAAATATAGGTTTTCTCAGGAATGGTTGAAAGGGCCAACCACCTCCTTGGAAATGTAAGAGAATGAAAAATTCCTTGGGGATATGAGGACAGGTTAAGAATTTTTAAGAAAACACAAATAGGGAGGGTTTTTTGGGATTGGGTGATGAATTTGAGCCTTTTTATTGAGAATGCGCAGAAGATTCCAAGTTTTTGATGAACGCTCGACCAACAATAATTTCTTAGGAAAGCTTAAACAAATTAAAAACATGTTAATGGTAGAAAATACTGGCATTTTTTTTTTTTTTTTTTTTACAGTGGTTATGCTACAAGAAAATGTTCTTAAAAGTCTCAAATGAATAAAAATATTTCTTCGAGACAAATATTAAGGCATCATTTCAAGGATATGGCTAAATAAAAAAAAAATATCAAATAAGTATAACATTTGTTGAAGGTTTTCAAAAGAATGAAATATTTCTTGTAATTTACTAAAAGAGTATTCTAAAGAATGCTGTAACGAATCCAGAATTTTTTGGAAATCGTCAATAAAGTAAAACGATCTTGGCGGGATTTTTTAAGAGAAATATAAATTTTCTTGGAATTGCTCAAGTAACAAGGAATGTCTATAGCCCTGTCCACACGATCGAGCATGCCCGACGGGCAAACAGTGATACCAGGCCACAATAGTTAGTGAAAATGAGAGTTGATGACGTCAGAAACGGGAAAACTAAAGGCAGGGATCTGGCAACACTGTATGATGCCATACCCCCGTCTGTGGTTTTCCAGCTTCTGACGTCATTAACCCTCATTCTTACTAACTATTGTGGTCTGGTATCACTGTTTGCCCGTCGGGCATGCTTGATCGTGTGGACAGGGCTTTAGTAATGTCAAATGAATGTTTTGAGAATTGCTCAAATGGGTCTAGAATATCTTAAGAAATAGTCGAAAGTACAGAAATTCTTAGGAATACCGAAAAGTTTAATTTTTGGGGGAATTACTCAAATAAGTGAAAAATTTCATGGAATTACTCCATAAAAACAAAAAATGTTTTATAATTTTACGAATAAGTCCCTAGATCTCTTATTTGTAACCCCATTTCTCACTTCTTTTATTCCATCTTGCTGTCCAAACCTTTCTACCATTTAATTCAGTGAAACATTAATATTTTCTCAAAGTTGCACCTCGAAACTGATCGGCTTTCCCGGCCCCAGCGCTGGATCATAGTCCAAATTCCATATATACGTCACTGAAGCCTGTATAGACTTAGGATATCTTAGAATCCCTATACAAATAAATGTTTCATAAATACCAAGAAAATTATCTTCATGAAGAAAAAAGAAAAATAAGTTAATATATTCAACATTCAGCTTTATTTGTCTGCGAACGGCCCTATCAATATGTTTGTTTTTAAACTAAGCAAATTGACCCTTTTCTGTTTTCCATAAAAGCTATACGAGGTAAGTGATAAACGTTTTTCTTTCTCTCGCTTTCTCTTTCAACCAAGCCTTAAAAATACCCCCCTTTTCCCTTTTATGAATTCAGGACACCACACTCTTTGAATCAACCAGCAATAGTTTATTTTTCTCTCTCCATGAACCATTCGTCTTTTTTTTCCTCTTGTTTCTAATATAATTTACCTAAATTTCTTCCCTCTCTCTCCTTCTCTCCTTCCCTCTCTTTTCCTCGCCTTCCTTCTCCCTTTTCCTTTCCTTCCTTCTCCCTTTTCCTCTCCTTCCTTCTACCTCTTTCTCTCCTTCCCTTTCTCTCGTCCTCTCCTTTCCTCTCCCTCCTTCTACCTCTTCCTCATCCTCTTTCTCTCCTTCCCTCCCTCTTTCTCCTTCCCTCTCTCTTTCTCTCTCTCCTTCCTTCTCCCTCTTTCCTTCCCTCTCCCTCATCCTCTCCTTCACTTTCTCTTTCTTTCCTTCCCTCTCGATGCATTCAATATATATTGTTCATATTACACCCAGAGGGCTATTTTACTCAACTCTTATTACATATTGTGATTGCCGCTCTTTCTTATCGTTAAAAAAATAATATAACTCAAAGGTAGGATGGATGCATTTCTAAATTCTTGTTCCGTCAATAAATATACTGGAAAAAGCATTGGTTTCTGGATCAAGCACGAGGAGTCTAAGCTTATCAGGCTACAATTACACTCTTTTCCAAGCTGCAAACTGGCTTATGAGAACCAAGCGTGAATCTCAGTAGTCTGGGCAATTTAACGAGTTAGTAAAGGAATTTCTCAAAATACCACTGTTAGCTGATTACCCCTAGTATTCAACGATAGCAAGGGCCAACTACGGGCTGCATTAGTTGCAAGAGCCCGTGCTTGGCCGCAAGGGCTAGGCAATCTACAACAACAACAACAACAACAACAGCATGGGCCGACTAGATAGGAATCATTGAACTTAATTCCCGTGAGGGGACCATTGTATATACCCTAAACTTGTAAAGTTTATGACAATAAACAGTTAGGTAAGAAGAAATTAGAGAAAAGTGGTAAAGGTAAAGGTGTCTGGTTTCAGTTCCAGTATCATCAAAATAGATACTCGCCAGAACGGCAACCAGTAAGCCCAGCTCCCTGCTATGGTGCCCAATCATAGCAGTAACCTCCCCAGTAAACAGCTTAAATTCACTGTCCCTGGCTGGGATCGATCTGCTGCCATGCAAATGCTAGGCGAACACGTGACCACTGTACCACCAGGAGGCTATTATTATTATTATTATTATTATTATTAAATGCTAAGCTACAACCCTAGTTGGAAAAGCAGGATGCTATAAGCCCAGTGGCCCCAAAAGGGAAAATATCCCATCGAGGATAGGAAACAAGGAAAAATAAAATATTTCAAGAACAGTTAAAACATTGAAATAAATATTTCCTATATAAACTACAAAATCTTTAACAAAACAAGAAGAAGAGAAACTAGATAGAACAGCGTGCCCGAGTGTACCCTCAAGCAAGAGTACAGCATTGAAAAGTAAGAGGCAGACCGATTAGACAATGCAATGCAATTTCAGTGCTAAATACAGTGCCTCTCTGCACACCCATAAGTAGAAGTAAGAACTATAGGTAATTGACTTTCGAGTTAAAAACGATTCTTTATTAATCATATCATACTAGAGTAAAACACAATTGCACTTGATACCTAAAGATAATAATCAAAATATTAGCTCTTGGTAGGAAAGTCATTACTACATGAAAGCATTAAACATTAAAGTGATGGTACGTTTTGGGGTAACCCCAATAGGTCATACGCAACACAAAAGCTTCACATAAGGAAAATCAACTACCTTTGTTGAATGATGCAAGCTGCAATCCTGCATTTAAACAACTCTTATTGCAGACTTTTTTTCTTAATAAGAAAACAACCCTGATCTCGATAGTTTAATGCTATCTCTAGGGTGATCAAATCCATTAACATGGGTCTTTTATGCTTGTAATTCCTTGTTTAAAGGCTTAAAGGCCTCTCATGAATGGCAAAGGCAAGGGACAGTGACACTGCCCTATAAAGCAGGACAATGCCCTAGAGACTGACCATTTATACATATGATTAGCGCCAAAGGCCCCTCTCCACCCAATCTAGGACCAAGGAGGGTCAGGCAATGCTGATCATTCAGCAAATAGACCTATAGGCTCGCCCAAACCCCACATCCTTAGCTCACAAGGATGGGGAGGTTGCAGCGACCAAAGAAACTAACGAGTTTGAGCAGGACTCGAACCCCAATCTGGCGTTCACCTGTCAGGGACGTTACCGCATCGGCCATCACAACCCTTTATCTGTTCATGAAAGCAGACAAAAAATAAACTAAGAAGATTTTAATGCCGGGAAAAATATGAAAAAAAAAACTTTCATATCTGTAAAAAAAATAATTATCTGAAAGATGAACAACGCCTAAATAGGAAGAATATAAATTAAAATCGGGAAATAAATTTAACGAAATGCCGTAAAAAATCAAACAGATTTATCTTCATGTAATTTACAAATACGACGAAATATCGTCATTAGACATAGCTTATTATAATTATACTCTAGGCCTATAGATGATGAATTTCATCAACATCAACATCAACATCATTGACGCAAAGGGCCTCGGTTATATTTTGCCAGTCGTCTCTATCTTGAGGTTTCAAATCAATACTTCTCCATTCATCATTTCCTACATCACGCTTCTTAGTCCTAGATGATGAATTTAGGTATAAATAATTCGACGATAATTTTACATGGCAAAATAACCAATAAAAAATGATGAACGATGATCATCTAATGACACTGACAGAAACACTAGGCTTGCAGTTAATTCTAATAGTCCTGCTTTTACCACCATGAGGCTCAATACTACATAGTAATCTAGGAGTTTTATTCCAGCTGTGACCAAGCTGTGGAATTATCTTCCTAATCGTGTAGTTGAATAGATAGAACTTCAAAAGTTTAAGCTTTCCGCAAATGTTTTCATGTTGAACAGCCTGACATAAGTCATTTTATATATTATATATGAGATACCTGTTTGGATGATGTTACTGTTTTTAAAATATTTTATTCTGAGTTATCATTATTTCTCATATCGTTTATTCATTTCCTTATTTCATTTCCTCACTGGGCTAATTTTTCCTGTTGGAGCCCTTGGGCTTATAGCATCTTGCTTTTCCAACTAGGGTTGTAGCTTAGCTAATAATAATAATAATAATAATAATAATAATAATAATAATAATAATAATAATAATAATAATAATAATAAATACTACAACATCAGTTAAATTATATACAAGAAAGAAAGATTGAAATAAAAATTGCTTAGAGAATATTTAAATCCTATAGATAATGAATTTAGGTATAGATAATTCGACAACATTTTGACTTGAAAAAAAGACCAATGTAAAAAAAAAAAAAAAAAAAAAAAAGGAATGATAATTATTGACGCTGATAGAAAATCATCAACTGTTGAATTACAAATGTAAGCAAGAAAGTAATTAATTCTATTGACAGTAAAGCACCAACAGTTGAATTGAAATGTATAAGAAAGAAAGTAATTAATGATACAGAAGAATATCGACAGTTGATTTACAATGTATAAGAAAGTAATTAATGCTACTCTCAGTAAAACATCCACAGTTGTATTAAAATATATAAGAAAGAAAGTAATTAATGATACAGAAAAATATCAACAGTTGATTTACAATATATAAAAAAGAAAGTAATTAATGCTACTGTCAGTAAAACATCAACAGTTGTATTAAAATATACAAGAAAGAAAGGAATTAATGATACTGCCAAAAATATCAACAGCTGAATTACAATATATAAGAAAGTAATTAATGATACGGACAGAAACGCATCAACCGTTAAATTCTAAAAAAAAAAAAAAAAAGGGAAAATAAAAAGGAAGACTGGAATGCCTGCTTTCCAGACCATGGCAAGGAAGCAACGCCAAGTATCGGTATTGGAAGACACCGATTGAAGAAGACCTTTCAAAATCACTTGGAGAGAAACTCCTTGATGGGTTCTTGATTGATTCGTTCTTCCTCACGCTAGATTTGGCAACTTCAACCGGTTTCCACTATCGGTATCTTCTTTGCTTGCGTCAGAGGATTTTCTTATCCGGAATATAATATTCGTATGAAACTTTAAAGAACATACAAAGGTACGACATTTCTGAATCGAAAGTATTTCCTTCGTTAACTACAAAAAAAAAAAAAATTATCATTATATATCACTATTGTTTATCATTATCATCTTCCCCACCGCTATCCCTACATTAATGGGTCTCTTGCCTGATGCGCCTTCTCCAATGCCTTCTATCAAAATCATCCTCTTCCACCAAAACCTCTCCTCTCCATATTATCCTTCACCTTACCTCGCCGTATAATTCTCTGCCTCCCTCTCGATCTCTCCCCCTAGCTGGGTCCTACCAAGCTTTCCTCACTCCCTCCACACCACCCATTCTCAACACATGCCCACACCACCTCAGTCGTGACACTCTTATTATCTCTGCAATCTTTACTGTTTATCAATCCAGCAAAACTCTTCCAGGAAGTTATTAGGTCACGAGTTGCCCCTCGGTCACAACTTGATAGTAACCGGTATTCAGACAATTGCACATAATAAAAAAAAATATTAGGTATATATTATCCGCTAAACTAAAATAAATTTTTACGTCATTTGAGTTTTTTTTTTATTACAAAACAAAAACTTTAACACAATGTTTCAGGAACCATACTAAATTTGGCAGTTACTGGAGTTAAAAAATAATGCTTAACCAATTCATCACAGAGGAATCCCAGGAGAAAATCCTAAATGCTCAGACGAAACATGGATATGGAAATTCTTTTCTTAATTTTTTATTTTTACTTAAAACAGACCTAAGACAACAATCAAATTCTATTTTGTTTCTTAGTTTCAATGATTGGTAGCGGTGATGGTCACTCAAGAGGTCGAAATGCCTTACTTAGCTTTACATACAAGTTGGCTATCTTAATGTCCTTGCAACCCCGTAGGATTGTGACACTAACTTTTTGCTCCTATTCCCCAGTTCCTACTCTCTTTTCCCTAATTCATCACCGCCTTTCTTCTCATCTTTCAGTGTTATTTTTTAAGCTCCTCGAGGCCAGTTTATAAACCTTTTGGACGTTAACGACTTGACCGTTGTGTAAGTTGCCCTCAAGATTAACTCCTGACACCTTAACGTTCAGTTGGTCTCCTGGGATCGTCACCCGTTTCTCCTTTGAACGTGGATTTATATCAAAGCCTACTAATCTCCTTTAAGACATAACTAAATCAGCTAAAAGGGAAATCTATTGCAAGAAAAAAGATCAGAGACAATTGTGCTGTTGATGTGGGTAACAGAGAAGCACTGTGCTAGTAACAGTGCTTCAGTGGCCATTATTTGTGAAAAGTGTAAAGTATTGCACACCCATATTTAAAGAAAGTGAAGTACTTAAAGACAACCAAGCTATTTTTCATAATTTTGAGAAGTTGGCTGGCATACACAGTGCTGTGAGACACGGACAGGCGGCCAGTCCTAACAAAGATGCAGTGGCTACTTTCCTCTTGGTAAGGGTAGAAGAGACTCTTTAGCTATGGTAAGCAGCTCTTCTAGGAGAAGGACACTCCAAAATCAAGCCATTGCTCTCTGGTCTTGAATAGTGCCATAGCCTCTGTACCATGGTCTTTCACTGTCTTTTGTTAGAGTTCTCTTGCTTGAGGGTACACTCGGGCACGCTGGTCTGTCTTGTTTCTCTTCCTCATGTTTTTGTTATTTTTATATTTCTTTTTATAGTTTATAAATGAAAGATTTATTCTAATGTTATTTTTCTTGAAATATTGTATTCAAATTGTTTATTACTTCTCTTGTATTTCCTTATTTCCTTTCATTACTGGGCTATTTTTTTCTGTTGGAGCCCTAGGGCTTATATTGTCCTCCTCTTCCAACTAGGGTTGTAGTTTAGCTAATAATAATAATAATAATAATAAAAGAACTTTCTTATATAGCTTGGAGGATATAATGAGACAGGTTTGTTTTAGAAGAACATACAAAACAAGGCCCATATCACATAACATAAGATATTGCTTCATTAGGATACAATCCAATGGAGGACAGGCTAACTCTTTGTATTAGGCAATACAAATATGGATTTAGCCTTTGTATTATTATTATTATTATTATTATTATTATTATTATTATTATTATTACTTGCTAAGCTACAACCCTACATGTAAAAGCAGGATGCTATAAGCTCAGGGGCCCCAATAGGGAAAATAGCCCTGTGAGGAAAGAAAACAAAATAAAACATTCCCAATATAACTATAAAAACTTTAACAAAACAAGAGGAAGATAAATTGAATAGAATAGTGTGCCGGAGTGTACCCTCAAGCAAGAGAACTCTAACCCATGACACAGTGGAAGACCACGGTACTGTGGCTATGGCACTACCCAAGACCAGAAAACAATGGTTTGATTTTGGAATATTCTTCTCCTAGAAGAGCTGCTTACCATAGCTAAAGGGCCTCTTCTACCCTTACCAAGAGGAAAATAGCCACTGAACAATTACAGTGCAGTAGTTAACCCCTTGAGAAAAGAAGAATCTTTTGGTAATCTCAGTGTTGTCAGGTGTACGAGGACAGAGGAGAATCTGTAAAGAATAGGCCGGACTATTCAGTATATGTGTAGGCAAAGGTAAAGTGAATCGTAAGCAGAGAGAATGATCCAATGTATTACTTTCTGGCCAGTCAAAGGACCCCATAACTCTCTAACGGTAGTATCTCAACGGGTGGCTGGTGCCCTGGCCAACCTAAAACCTATTGTATGTAGAAATACAAATAGGGATTTAGCCTTAGTCTGTGGCAATACAAATAGGGATTTAACATTTGTTTGTGGCAATATAAATAGGGATTCAGCCCTTGTCTGTGGCAATACAAATAAGGATTTAGCCTTTGTCTGTGGCAAAGCAAATAGGGATTTAACCTTTCTCTGTGGCAATACAAATAGGGATTTAACATTTGTTTGTGACAATACAAATAGGGATTTCAAACTTGTGACGATATTTACCAATTAATCTCTAAACAGAGGGACTTTAAAAAAAATACATTTAAAGAAGCGATTAAAGCATCGTAAATGAAATATGACGAATTTGAATTCAATAGACAACACCAGTAAATTAATAGAAATAGAAGTAAAAATGATATATGGATATTAGTTTGCGTGAAAAAGGGGGAAAATATACAAAAAAAAAAATGTTCCAGCCACACACGCTCACTTAACATCAAAATCAATGCCTCCCTCCAGGGCAAATGCAGTTACACGCTATTGCAATGCGTTTATCAATACTGTGTTGCATTTTGATTGAAACATAATATTTAATCTCGACTGTAATGAAAGCTCAAAGGCAAGGTAAATAAATTTCATAGCTTTTTCCATCAAACTTTACAGGTGTTAAAATCGCTATTGAAAACCAAAATTAGAATGTTGCTATGTAAGGGAGCATTGTGCTCATATACATACACAGACATTATTATTTTTATTGTTATTATAATTATCATTACTATATATATATATATATATATATATATATACATACACCCATATATATATAAATAAAAAATATGTATACAGTATACGCACATACATAAACAAACACACACACGTATATATATATATATATATATATATATATATATATATATATATATATATATATATATATATATATAACTTTATATATATCTGCATACATATAAAATATACATATATATATATATATATATACATATACATATTCAAATAAGCCCTATATATTTTTGATACATTAATGTCTGGATTCTCTTAACGACCTCGGGATCAGAGCCCCAGGCGAAATCACACAAAGACAAGAGCTTGGGACCGGCCGGGAATCGAACCCTGGTCGGCAAGCTTGTATAGACAGTTACTAAACCACTTGGCCACGAAGAAAGATGTATCAAAAATATATATGGCTTATTTGAATATGAAAAACACGTCTAAATGTGCAAAAATTATCATATATACATATATACATATGCACTGAATGTTTTTTTACTTTTGGATTGTACTTATGAATTTGAGCTATGTAGCCAGATATTGTAGCCTGCGAAGCCATTCAGCACTTAAGTGCAACTGGAAAAGGACCCCTGCAATTTCACGGATGTAAGATTTACGAGATTGAACAACAAACTGGAAGAAATGAAGTACAGTGATACAAAGCTATTAGAACTATGGGCCAAAGAAATGCTACGAAGACATTAAGTAACGACCCCTTTCATATGATGTAAATGATGTGGATTAGTTTTCTACATGTATTAACTAAAATAAACATTATGTGTTATATCAGTATTGATATAAACTGCTGCTCCCGTCTCCCTGGTTTGAGTCTCGAATCAGTTCAAGAGCCACAAAGTGCAATTTCCACACCTAAGTACTTTGAGGAGATTTGTGTCCCGAGACAACAGCACACAGCGGAAATCCTTGAACAAATTGGACCTGCTCTGTCAGGCAGTTTCATCAAAGCAAAATTCACATGGGCACTAATGTGTGAGTATACAATGTGTTTTAGGTATAATATTCTTAATCAATTCTCATAGATATCATTCAACTTTTCTCTAAAGAATTATTATTATTATTATTATTATTATTATTATTATTATTATTATTATTATTATTATTATTATTATTACCTAAGCTACATCCCTAGTTGGAAAAGCAAGATGCTATAAGCCCAAGGGCTTCAACAGGGAACAAAAGCTCAGTGAGGAAGGGAATCACACGGAAATAAACTCTTTTAAAGAAATCATAATATATCAATGAGGAAACTCATCTTTTTAAGGAGCATCATAACGAAAAGGGTATTATTTCTGGATTCTACAAAGTTCAAGAGATTTTTCCCTAATACAGCTTCGTTTTGTTAACCGAGGACATTTTCGAACTAAACATTACTTAGCTCATGAATTTATCATATTGACATCAGCGATGACGGCCAGTATTCGAATTCATTTTTTGTTTTATTTTCATATTGACATCAGCGATGACGGCCAGTATTCGAATTCATTTTTTTTTTTATTTACATAAATGTTTTAACCCATAAGCATAATTATAATTATTGTCCCTTGATATACTTGTCCCTATCATGACAATAACAATTAATAATCGTGACTATTTGCTTACCTATGATCCTGACATTTTATAACAAAGCTAGGAAATACAATAGAATTTATGGATCCATTCCAAGGAATAATTTCCCATGACTAAAATACCAATAGGACACGAAATCTAGTGCATTACAATACTAGCTGAGAACTGATGTGGTGGTGGGAGGGGGTGAGTAGGGAACATGACTTATTCACTTCTAAAATAAGTGCCCACACTTGAGTGTAGTAGATAATTGGATGCGGAGAAAATGGATGGCAAGAATCATTTTGTTACGGTGTTTTTTTTATAGGGGAAATTCCCTCTGAAACTTATAAGCAACTAACGAGAGAAATATTTGCAACTGTACTTTCGTCTAAATTGTGCTTTCCTTTAGGCTCCATCTATCCCTTTCATTGGATTTAACATAAAAAAAAAAATGGTTTATGAAGTGTATAAATGGTGGGGAATTTTCTTCAGAAGTTAATTGTTTTATTTACTTATTCTATTTACTTTTATCTAATAAGTTTTGGGCTTCAGTGTGTTACAAATCGTCAAGATTTGTTACAGATATTCCATATGCTCTGATAGTGCCATAGCCTCTGTACCATGGTCTTTCTCTGTCTTGGGTTAGCGTTCACTTGCTTAATGAGGGTACATTCGGGCACACTATTCTATCTTATTTCTCTACCTCTTGTTTTTTATTTTAGTTTTTATAGTTTCTATATGAAAGATCTATTCTAATGTTACTGTTCTTAAAATGTTTTAATTGTAAATTACTTCTATTGTAGTTTATCTATTTCCTTATTTCCATTCCTCACTGGGCTATTTTTCCTTGTTGGAGCCCTTTGGCTTATAGTATTCTGCTTCTCCAATTAGGGTTGTACCTTAGATGATAATGATAATAATAATAATAACAATAATAATGAATAACAATAAATAATAAATAATAATAATAATAATAACAATAATTATTAATAAATAACAAATAATAAATAATAATAATGATAACAATAATAATAATAATAAAACAATAATAAAAAACAATAAAATAATAAAATAAAATAATAAAACAATAATAAAAATAATAATAATAATGATAATAATAATAACGATAAAAAAATAAAAATAATGAAAATAATAATAATAATAATAATAATAATAATAATAATAATAGTAATAATAATAATAATAATAATAATAATAATAATAATAATAATAATAATAACATAAAGTCCATAATACCTAAATAAATGAAACACTGAAAAGGATATAAGCAGATTGGTTAGGGAAAAATGTCCAATTGAATGGCTTGGTCAC
>NC_090761.1:19160039-19170039 GCF_036898095.1 Palaemon carinicauda
TCAATCCATCGGTAGAAAACGAATAAATTAAAATTTTTAAAACGAAAGCCAATATAATGAACAAAAATATACCTTTATTACGCCCAGGTTTACAGAATAACCAAAAGAAGAAATTGACTAAAAGTAATGGAATTAGAACAATGGAAATTGAAATAAAGAAGAAAATGTCAAAGTATTCATCAAATAAATTAAATAAAAAGAATGGAAATCGAACAATGGAAACTGAAAAAGAAAATGTCTAAGTACGCATTAAATAAATTAATAAGAATTGAAATAGAAAAATGCAGATTGAAATAATAGAAAATGTCAAAGTATATAATAAACAAATTAGATAAAAAGAATGGAATTAGAACAATGGAAATTGAATGGAAAATATCTAAGTTCGAAATAACTAAAAGAAAATTTGAGAGGGTATCTTGTTTTGAGCTATGGAAAAGTCACATAAAAGTTTCATTCGTTGAGGAAATTATTATTATTATTATTATTATTATTATTATTATTATTATTATTATTATTATTATTATTATTATTATTGTTGTTATTATTATCATTATTATTACTAGCTAAGCTATAACCCTAGTTGGAAAAGCATGATGATAGAAATCCAAGGGCTCCAACAAAAATAGCCCAGTGAGGAAAGGAAACAAGGAAGTAAATAAAATCCAAGAGAAGAAATAACAATCAAAATATAACATTTAAAAATAATTAACAACACTAAATTAGATTTATCATATATATAACAGGTTTAGAATTTTCAAATTTATCTTAGAGCAATCATGGTGTTATAACATCCTTCATAACCTTTTCGACGATGAATAAATGCATGAATAATTCCAGGAGTAATGTAATTCAAAATTGTTTTGATTGTTTTAATATTCATCTGAATTATAATAATACAGAAACTTCTGCAATTGTAAGCACAGCTAAATATGTACACGTGTAAACGTAAAATAGTATGAATATACATATACATATATACATATATAGTATGTATATATATATATATATATATATATATATATATATATATATATATATATATATATATATATATATATATATATATATATATGCGTAAAAATCACAGGAAAACGTGATGCTCAGATGCAGAAGAACCACAGGGAAAATGAAAATACAGAATATACACTTGAGTCCTGACTAGTTTCGTGATACTTCCTCAGAGGACTGATTTATTGAGAGAGGTTTCTTACAATTTATAGGGAAAGCAAAAGTACGAACATACATATAGAGATTTAGAGAACAATGACACTCCCTTACCCGCTACCTGGGCTTGACTCAGGTGTGAGGAGGAGGAGTCCGCAAGCTCGTTAGACACCTGTGTATGTTTTGCTTATGTATTTATATAGATAAGGCTACCGCATTGACATATAAATAACTGTAATGAAAGTAAAATAAGAAGAAAACAAGAATATACCCGCCACTAGAAATGACCCTTTTTAGCAGGTGTCTAACGAGCTTGCGGACTCCTCCTCCTCACACCTGAGTCAAGCCCAGGTAGCGGGTAAGGGAGTGTCATTGTTCTCTAAATCTCTATATGTATGTTCGTACTTTTGCTTTCCCTATAAATTGTAAGAAACCTCTCTCAATAAATCAGTCCTCTGAGGAAGTATCACGAAACTAGTCAGGACTCAAGTGTATATTCTGTATTTTCATTTTCCCTGTGGTTCTTCTGCATATATATATATATATATATATATATATATATATATATATATATATATATATATATATATAGCCTATATATATTACAGTATAATATATATATATATATATATATATTACAGTATAATATATATATATATATATATATATATATATATACACAGTATATATATACTGTAAAATATATATATATATATATATATATATATATATATATATATATATATTTATATATATACATGTATATATATGTATATATAAAGACCCATGTATATATATACAGTATATATATATATATATATATATATATATATATATGTGTGTGTGTGTGTGTGTGTGTGTGTGTGAGTGTATGTTATGCATTAGATTATCAATAAGCCAATTCCCTAAAGAAGGCCGTTTCCCTGTTTTGCCCCGAGGGTAAATTCGGTGTTGATCTTATCTGAAAATCTGTTACAGTATTTTCCAACATCAAGAATTTAGTCGAAAACAAGACTGTCGTTAACATAAAATGTTTTCCCGAGAAAGATAAGACGACAGCACTTGCTCTCCATTCTCTAATTTCTAATAAAAAAGGCAAATTTTCCAACACCCTTACAGCTTCTTTCTTCAAAATCCCCATAAAAGGCCCAGCAGCAGGACGCTAATATCTTAAGCATGATACAGTTTCACAACTATTTCATAATTTCCATTAACTCCTCTCTCTCTCTCTCTCTCTCTCTCTCTCTCTCTCTCTCTCTCTCTCTCTCTCTCTCTCTCTCTCTCTCTCTCTCTCTCTCTCATAAATTTTTTCGTGCCTACTGCATATTTGTGCCCCTTTTATTATATACGTCTACCCATTATCAAGCCATCTTTACTTCCCTCTTCCATTAATTTCTTCACTATAATTGGAAAAGTCACGCCAGAAGACTAGTTTATTTCCCTAATGCTGATTTTTCCATTGATTATATTTCAGTAATCACCACCATGACATATCTGCACCTCTCAATACTGGGTAACATTAGATAGGCCAAGAAGCGTTGTGGTGGCTATTATTATTATTATTATTACTTACTAAGCTACAACCCTAGTTGGAAAAGCAGTATGCTATAAGCCCAGGGGCTCCAACAGGGAAAATAGCTCAGTGCGGAAAGGAAAAAAGGAAAATAAAATATTCTAAGAAGAGTAACAACAATAAATATCTCCTATATAAACTATAAAAACTTTAACAAAACAAGAGGAAGAGAAATAAGATAGGAGAGTGTGCTCGAGTGTACCCTCAAGCAAGAGAACTCTAACCCAAGACAGTGAAAGGCCATGGTACAGAGGCTATGGCACTACCCAAGACTAGAGAACAGTGGTTTGATTTTGGAGTGTCCTTCTCCTAGAAGAGCTGCTTACCATAGCTAAAGAGTCTCTTCTACCCTTACCAAGAGGAAAGTGGCACTGAACAATTACAGTGCAGTAACCCCTTGGGTGATGAAGAATTGTTTGGTAATCTGTGTTGTCAGGTGTATGAGGATAGAGGAGAATATGTAAAGAATATGCCAGACTATTCAGTGTGTATGTAGGCAAAGGGAAAATGAACCGTAACCAGAGAGGAGGATCCAATGTAGTACTGTCTGGCCAGTCAAAAGACCCCATAACTCTCTAGCGGTAGTATCTCAACGGGTGGTTGGTGCCCTGGCCAACCTACTACCTATATGGTAATGTCCCTGATTGGTGATCGCCAGACTGGGGTAAGAGTCCCGCTCAAACTCTTTAGTTCCCTTGGCCGCTGCAACCTCACCATCCTTGTGAGCAAAGGAAGGGGGTTTGGGGGAGCTTATAGGTCTATTTGCTGAGACATCAACAGCCATTGCCTGACCCTCCTTGGTCCTAGCTTGGGTTCAGAGATGCTTGGGCGCTGATCAGTACCTCGATTGTTCTGCTTGATAGGGCAATGTCACTGTCCTTTGCCTCTGCCATTCAAGAACTGTCTTTAAAGGCTTTATACCGGAGTGGGTAACACTTGGAGAAACACCTATAAATGGAGACTCATCCACTAGCGAGTGCCAGTGTGACTATCTACTACAGACAATGCAGCACATCCTTTCGTGAATGTGAACTGGGACCCACCTGTAAGCTACAGGTCATGATCTCTTGGACACCAATGAAGCGGACAAGCAATTGATTCAGTTTTAGCGCCACAAGATATGATGATGACTTCACAACAGTTGATAAGATTTAGGACAATTCTTTGACCAATAAAAATCCCGCGTTGCGTACCACAGGCCCACAGTATATAATGTTTTCAATAACTTCTTTTATCTAAACAAGCTCTTCTGCTCATGTAAGTTAAGGCTGCTATGTCAATTCATAAAAAAATTATATATATATATATATATATATATATATATATGCAAATAAATATTCAAAAAAATTTCTTCACAAACTTGTGACTACTGACGAGAATTCTTTTAAACTTCCATATGTTGCACAGCTATAAAAGAAGCTACCACTCTTAGAACGACTTTTCTAAATTTGTTACCATTCAGCTGCTACGATCATTATCATAGACTTAATCGCCCAAAAATGTTATGGAAATATTAAAGATTTTCGGTTGAACGGAAATCCTTGTTTATATTGATACAAAAACAGAAAAAAATATATATAAAGATAAAAAAACGGTTCTGGCTTCTTATACGGCACGCGTCTTCGAGATTTATCGAGTATCGACAGAAACTTCAACGGAGCATTTAAAATTCATGCTAGCATCTTCCATATCTTTATCTGGAAGCGGAGAGTTTAGCTTTCGTGGAGAAACAACACTGAATGGTCTGCTTTTAGCTATTTTCACGATCTTTGGTTGTTAGAGCAAGGTTCTGAACATCTGCTATATTATTATTATAATTTTTATTATTATTATTATTATTATTATTATTATTATTATTATTATTATTATTATTATTATTATTACTTGCCAAGCTACACCCATAGTTGGAAAAGCAGGATGCTATAAGCACACGGGCTCCAACAGGGAATATAGCCCAGTGAGGAGAGGAAACCAGGAAATATGAGAAATAATTAAAATAAAATATTCTAAGAACAGTAACAAGATTACAATAAATAATTCATATATAAACTATACAAACTTTAAGAAAAGAAGATGAAGAGAAATAAGATAGAATAGTTTGCCCGAGTGTACCCTCAAGCAGGAGAACTCAATACAACAACCAAATTGCCAATATATCATAGTGATTTAGCACGAAGGGTGAGAAACGAAGCAAGATACAATTCAAGTACTGCTCTCTCTCTCTCTCTCTCTCTCTCCTCTCTCTCTCTCTCTCTCTCTCTCTCTCTCTCTCTCTCTCTCTCTCTCAAACCATTGTACCGTTGCCATCTTTATTCAATCATTCACTAACTCGCTTGCAAAACATATATCCCTTTTTCTGTCTCTCGCTATTCAAACCATCTTATATATCCAGAGAAATTAAATTTTATTAAATTTTTGATGTTGAACAACACAAAAGGTAATTAAATTACGTGATGGTAGAATTACCAGTCGAAAATACAAATGAGGTCAGAATTCAAGTATGTAAAATAACAGTTATATCTTTCACTAAATGCAGAACTCAAATTGAGGATAACACAAGAGCAGTGAATATGATTGAGTCCAATATTCTATATCAAAGTCATAATATCAGCTTGAGAAATATTGTATTAAGAAATTCGATGCATTGTTTGGATAGCATTGATTAATTTTGAGTTAAGGGTTTGTGTACCGCCATGATCAGCATAGCTGTACTAGTCAGAGCCACCAAGACTAAGTTGGTTTGTCTTTTTATAGTTTATATATGACACATCTGTTTTTGACGTTGTTAATAGTTTATATAGTACATATCTGTTTTGACGCTGTTACTGTTTTTAGAATGATATATTGTTAATTTATTCTCATCATTTATTTATTTCCTTATTTCCTTTCCTCACTGGGCTATTTTTCCCTTTTGGAGCCCTTAGGCTTATAGCATCTTGCTTTTCCAACTAGGGTTGTAGCTTGGCTAGTAATAATGATAATAATAATAATAATATCGATCCGACTAAAGCCTCTCGCCATCACCAAATCCTCAAGGCCCAGCTTCGTGATAAAATGGCAAAATCCCAGACACGAATAAAGACATGTCTGAGGCCTTTGTCCAGCAGTGGACTAGAATCGGCTGCATTTATTTTACTTGTTATACGTATTGTGAGAGGAGTAATACAGATAAGAAGAGACATCCAGCATTAGTCAAATTTCTCCATAATTTTAATCTATGTAAAAAGAAAAGCTAGGAGAAAAAAAGAGCCAATATGTATCAACTATTTACGATGTGAACAACAGATTATTCAAAAGCTAATCACTGGTTTCAGCATCAAACTTATACTACCATAAATAACTTGTAGGGAATCCCTTCTCCATTAAGACAGATTTATTATCAGTGTCTTAGTCCTTATGTCCTTAATATTTCAGAGTCAGGCTTTTAAGAAAGTCCTACCGGCTCCTGAATGGCACTTAATTAGCAAGGACCCTCTGTTGAAAAACGGATCGAGGATGAAAGAGGGAAATAGCAAAATTAAACAAATACATGGAAAGAGAATCAAGCTGCTGACAAGGAAAGAGAGCAGGAACCATGGTTTCCATTGTCACGCCTTTATACATGTATACATATTATAGATGTTTATATATATATATATATATATATATATATATATATATATATATATATATATATATATATATATATACACTGTATATATAAACATATATATATACATATATATGTATATATATACATATACATACGTATATATACACATATATATACACATTATATATATATATATATATATATATATATATATATATATATATATATATATATATATATATATATTTATATACATTGCTTATACTTTACTTCAGTACACCATTAATCAATATAATAGTAAACAAACTGTATAGAATTTGGCTGACTGATATAAAAAAAAATCTAGATTGAAATAAAGAAAAATCTAACTTTCCTTATTAATTAGAAATTTAACGATCTATTTTTCTTTTTACAAATATAAATGAAATAACATCTATCAGTTTGATAATATTTTATCTAAAGTATATAATGGAAACACATTTGCACATTTGAAAGTCGCATAGTTTCTTGATCTGAGTCGACAAAGATTCCCAAGTAAATCATATTCACACTTAGGAAATATCAGTGAAAAAAACCTTTATGCATTATGCCACGTTTCACCATTAACATAATTTTCATGAAAATCAAACTTCTGAGATATTGATTTATATATCTTTTGTTATTAACGTATTTTTGAGTGGAAAACTTATAAAGCTTTTCAATGGCATCGTTTTATTCAAATAAGTTTACTTTTCCTATTATATTCCATAATATATTTACACAATCAGTAAACGGAATTACCATATAAAAGTTTAAAGGCCGCTCATTAATGGCAGAGGCAGGGGACAGTGACATTGCCCTATCAAGAAGGAAATGCCCAAGAGACTGACCACATTATAAACCCATGCTCAACACCCAAGTCGCCTCTCCATCAAAGCTAGGACCAAGGAGGGCCAAGCAATGGCTGCTGATGACTCAGCAAATAGACCTATAGGCTCCCCCAACCCCCTCCCATCCATAGCTCACAAAGTTGAGGTTGCAGCGATCAAAGGAACTGACGAGTTTGAGCAGGACTCGAACCACAGTCTGGCGTTCACCAGTCAGGGAAGTTACCACATAGGCCACCACAGTCCTGTACCAGGAAGAGAGGATTGTTTGACATGGCTTACTTGTCTCGCTGTATGGATCATATCAAGTTTATTGTACTTCATGCTGATTGAAATACATACTTAAGACTGACAGTAAGTGTTTTTCCAGGACACATGACCGAAATTAAAAAAAAAGATATGTATGGTATGGAGAGCTTTTGGAAAACAAAATGAGATTATGAAAAGTAAAATGCCACTTTCTCTAAAAAGAAAAGTATCTAATCAGATGGTTATACCAGTTGTATAACTTGTGCATCAGAAACGTGGGGCCTTGCTGAAGCCTTAGAACATAAGCTAGTTACAACTCAGAGAGTTATGGAAAGAATAATGATGGGAATAACACTAAGAGACAGAAAAACAGAGCAACATGGATACGAGAGCAAACTAAAAAAGAGGATATTTTAACAACTTATAAAAAAAATGGACATGAGCAGGACATATGAAAATCACAGATAATAGATAAACATTAATAATTACAGAATGGGTCCCTCAAGATTGCAAAAGAAGCCGTGAAAGGAAGAGAAGACGATGGATTAATGAACTACGAAAGTTTGCGGGGGTGGACTGGCATAGAAAGACCATAAACAGACGTAAGTGGAAGGAAGACTTCGGATTGACGAACTAAGAAAGTCTCCTGGTATGGAGTGGCATAGAAAGACCATTAACAGATGCAAGTGGAAGGAAGGGAAGACGATGGATTGACGAACTAAGAAAGTCTCCGGGTGTGGACTGGGATTGAAAGACCATAAACAGACGCAAGTGGAAGGAAGAGAAGACGATGGGTTGACAAACTAAGAAAGTCTCCGGGTGTGGACTGGGATTGAAAGACCATAAACAGACGCAAGTGGAAGGAAGAGAAGACGATGGGTTGACAAACTAAGAAAGTTTGCGGGTGTGGACTGGGATTGAAAGACCATAAACAGACGCAAGTGGAAGGAAGAGAAGACGATGGGTTGACAAACTAAGAAAGTTTGCGGGTATGGAGTGGCATAGAAAGACCATAAACAGACCGCAACGACTGATGATTAGCGACAATGAACGTATGTTTTCTTACAACTACTTTCGTTAACCTTCTAAAGTATTATAAGCGAGCAAATGATGTAGTATTGGAAATGCTAACATAGTTACATACACCTCTTTTTTAACATAGTTACATACACCTCTTTTCTCTTTACATCTTGCTCATTATTGACCCCACTTTTATATCATATTATTACCTCACTTACTCTCGATTTCATCTTTCGTCAACATTCTATATATTTTCAACAAGACTGCTCTCTCTTCAGACATAATTTTTCCAGTTGCCTCTTTTATTCTGATATTTATTTGCTCGTTAACCCCTTTCTCTACATAAACTTCCCTTACAATAATTTATTCTCCCTGAAATTCTTGGCAAGTTTCTCCCCGTTTTTATTCACATCCCTTCGTTATTGCTTTCGCCTTTTTCTTGATCTTATCGCTCTCCTTTACTCTCGCACACAGACAATCTTCCCTTTCGTCCTGCAATATATACTTTTTAACTATGCTAAGCAGCTCTTCTAGGAGGACACCCCAAAATCAAACCATTGTTCTCTGGTCTTGGATAGTGCCATAGCCCTTGTACCATGGTCTTCCGCTGCTTTGTATTAGAGTTCTCTTGCTTGATGGTACACTCGAGCACGCTGTTCTAATTTATTTCTTTTCCCCCTTTTTCAAGATTTTATAGTTTATATATGAAAGACCTAATTTGATATTGTTACTGTTCTTAAAATATTTAATTTGATTATTTATTTCCTTGTTTCCTTCCCTCACAGGGCTATTTTTCCCTGTTGAAGCCCTTGGGCTTATATCATCTAGCTTTCCAACTAGGGTTATAACTTAGCTTGTAATAATAATAATAATAATAATAATAATAATAATAATAATAATAATAATAATATCTTATCTTTTTAGCCTTCACCAAACTTCTCATTTCCTCTAACTCGATGACTCATTCCGGGAAATTTTTAAATCCTTCACATACTCCTACTTTTGTATCTTTAACATACATTATTTTTTTCCTTATGTATTTTCCTCATTTCAATGTTATTCAATTTAATGATCTATTACCCTTAAAGTTGAAATTTTACCTCATTTTCTCTAATTTGAACTTTCAATCTTCACTTAATCTTGACTCCTAACAAAAATTTCAAGCCAGCACAGTTATGAAGCTACCTAAAAATTTAGGTCTGATATTATCTATTATGACTTCTATATTATGTATAAACATTTCTTTCTTCCCAATGGTTTTTAATTACTAAAAAAAAAAAAAAAATTTCACTATCACTAAGTAAAACGTCCTTCATGAGCATTGCATTTAGCTTATAAGATTTTCTGTGGAGTTTGTTTAAGCTATTTTATAAATATGATTTCAGAACATTGAAATATCGAAATCGTTTACTTTGACACCTCGCAAACACAGAGGCTTGCCGTATCTTACATTTCTTTTTAATTTGCAATAATTACTCATTATCACATCTTACTAAAGGTCTATTAATTATAAAGCTATTGGTCAAGATACCCACC
>NC_090761.1:19175039-19203059 GCF_036898095.1 Palaemon carinicauda
AGCTCATCTTGAAGAGAAATTTCCTTTCCCGGAATTATCTTTTGGAAAAAAGAAATTTGCCGGAATTTTCATTAAAATATAGTCCTTATATTCTTTGATTTTGGGACCGCTTTTAACATTTTATTTCTTATTTCATTATCGACAGCATAATGACAAACTCGTGAAAATGAATTCAATGTAATATACAATCTAAGAATCAAATATTAATTTAATTTCATCAAGAAGGAAAGGCATTATGACCTGCATGACACATATATAATCATATTATATACATACACATACATATATATATATACATATAAAAAATATATATACATATATATACACAAGAGAGCGTGCTAGAAATAGGAATGAATGGCGAGCGATTGTGACGCAGTTCCGGTAGGCCCTGCTGCTTCCTCCGATGCCTTAGATGACCGCGGATGTAGCAGCAGTAGGGGATTCAGCATTATGAAGTTTCATCTGTGGTGGATAACGGGGGAGGGTGGGCTGTGGCACCCTAGCAGTACCAGCTGATCACGGTTGAGTCCCTTGTCAGGCTGGGAGGAACGTAGAGAGTAGAGGTCCCCTTTTTTGTTTTTGTTTCATTTGTTGATGTCGGCTACCCCCCAAAATTGGGGGAAGTGCCTTGGTATATGTATGTATATACATAATGTATTTGCGTGTATATATATATATATATATATATATATATATATATATATATATATATATATATATATACATTAATATTTGCATATATACGTATATATATGCATATATATACATAAATATGTGTATAATTATGTATATATATATGTACATAAATATACATATATATTCATATTAATATACACACATATAGCATTTTCACATCAGTATTAATCGATATCTTACATTTAAAAAATTACCTCTTACATGTCATGCCGACATTATATCAAGGTACTGTACCAACCGTGTGTCGCACGTTCGTACATATTTCATTTTGTGCTTGTATCTTCGCTCTCCCCTTGCACTAAAAAGAACCTGAAAAAAACATGTCTTGTTTCTCCTCTGTAACATTGTCTGTTTTTTTAACATGAAAATTCTTGTTGCCTTGAACTTTTGTATATAAAGGAGAGTGTTCTATAATAAAGTAACGACACTCAGTTGTTTTCAACTTGCCTTTGAGTCACAACCTTCTCTCGGCCCGTCACAGTACAGACAATACAAAATTTTCAAATATTTACATTTAAATATTTCTACTGGAAAGCTCCACACAAAAATAACATTATAGCTCTCTCACTCTCTCTCTCTCTCTCTCTCTCTCTCTCTCTCTCTCTCTCTCTCCTGTTCATGTATTCAGTTTTCCTCATTAACTTCTTACTTTCACTCTCTCTTGTTTATCTTTTTAGTTTTCCTCAATAACTTATTTACTTTTACTCTCGTTCTTCTTCATATCTTTATCATTTATTTTCAATCTACCTCCCTCTCACACACATTCACTCTTTTTTAACTGTATTCCTCATTTTATTCGGTCATTCTTCACTTTAAAACTTCTTCCTTGTTGTCTTTTTTCTTCTCTCATAAATAGATACGGTCTCTCTCTCTCTCTCTCTCTCTCTCTCTCTCTCTCTCTCTCTCTCTCTCTCTCTCTCTCTCTCTGACGCGTATTTTTTCCTCCCTCTTTCGTTTACCTTTAAACACCATTATAATTCTGTAACTTTCTTAATCCCCCCCCATTGCCCACAAACTCCCACAGTCCTGCCCCCCAAAAATCCCTGCTCCCAGCGAACCTGAACTTCATTATTATTATTATCATTATTATTATTATTATTATTATTATTATTATCATTATTATTATTATTATTACTTCCTGAGCTAAAACCCTAGTTGGAGAAGCAGGATGCTATTAGCACAAGGACTCCAACAGGGAAAATAGCCCAGTGAGGAAAGGAAATAAGGAAAAACTACAAGAGAAGTTTAAGAACAATGATAATAAAACAAATCTTTTATATATAAACTATAAAAACTTGAAAATAACAAGACAATAAAAACTTCAAAATAACAATAAAAAGAGAAACAATATAGAATAGTGTGCCTGAGTGTACCCTCATGCAAGAGAACTCTAACCCAAGACCGTGGAAGACCATGGTATAAAGGTATGGCACTACCCAAGACCAGAGAACACTGGTTTGAATTTGGAGTGTCCTTCTCCTAGAAGAGCTGCTTCCTATAGCTAGAGTCTCTTCTACCCTTACCAAGAGGAAAGTAGCCACTGAACAATTACAGTGCAGTATTTAACCTCTAGACTCTAGAGAGAAGAATTGTTTGGAAATTTCAGTGTTGTCAAGTGAATGAGAGAGGAGAACGTGTAAAGAATAGGCCAGACTATTCTGTGTATGTGCCAGCAAAGGTGAAATGAGCCGTAACTAGAGAGAGGGATCCAACGTAGTGCTGTCTGGCCAGCCAAAGGACCCAATAACTTTCTAGCGGTAGTTTCTCTTCTGACATCATCCTTGGAGCCACGAAGCCCCTATAGATTTTACTAACCCTTTTGGCTTTAGCTTCGAAAAAGCCATTTCCTTCATCATTAGTATCATTCTCAATAAGCATATATTCCTATGGAAAAAGCCAGGGGTCATGACCTCGCATAGAAACATTTCCCAAAATTCGAAAAAAAAAGAAAATTATAGAAAATATATTTTTTTTTTATTTACAGTGAAAAGATTTGAATATTATTATTATTATTATTATTATTATTATTATTTATTAAGCTACAACCCTAGTTGGAAAAGCAGGATGCTATCAGTCCAAGAGCTCCAACAGGGAAAAATAGCTCAGTGAGGAAAGGAAACGAGGAAATAAACTATATGAAAAGTAATAAGCAATTAAAATTAAACATTTTAAGAACAGTAAAAACATTAAAATAGATCATTTATATGTAAACTATGAAAAGAGACTTATGTCAGTCTGTTCAACATAAAAAAAACTTAATGCAAGTCTAAAATTTGTTAATAACAAAGTAAATGAACAACATGAAATCTACATAAAACAAAATAATCAAAATGGAATTCTGTTAGATATTCCAAAGCGCTTTCAAGGTACATGTTCTATTGAAACATTTGGTACAATTTTGAACTTTGTTAATAACAAAGTAAAGTAGAGGGGGCACTTAGTGGAGCGCAGACCTCCGCCGCGGCACCTTATTTTTCGACCTTGACCAAAGCTTTTGACCTTTATATGTATTAATTGGCGTGGATTTTTTTACACTCAAATATTAACCAAGTTTGAAGTCTCTGTGACAACGATGTCCAAATTTATGGCTCATTACGTGAATTGGACATTTTGCTTAAGTGTGACTTACCTTGACCTTCCAAATTTTAATAATTTCTAGCTTTTTACATAACAGTAAATCCTTTCAAGTTTCATTACTCCACGATTAAAATTGTTGCTAGGAAGCTGTTCACAAACAAAAACACGGGCGAAAACTTAACCTCCTTCCAACTTCGTTGTCGGAGGTAATGAACAACATGAAATCTACTTAATACAAAATAACCAAAATGAAATTCTGTAAGAGATTTCAATCCTTGAAAAGGATTCCAAAGCGTTTTCAAGATACAAGTCCCATTCGGTTGGTCGCCCCAATCAATATGTTACAAAGCTAAACCTGACCCAGCCGGAACTTGGATAAAAATATAAAAGTTCCCATTGGTTTTGCCGATTCATAAGTGGTTAGCTTATATTTCCAATCCTTGCTGCAGGCGAACCTTTTTTTTTTTTTTTCATTTCTTTTTAGTGTGATTATTTTGCTGTGATGAATTGCGGGTATTCTAAGCGCTTGGATTAAAATTCCAGTACTGTCTGCTTACAATGCCGATCAGGGCGATCAGCCGATTGTTTTACTGTTTAACTTTGTTTCGGTTTGTCTTCTATTGAATTCCTCATTACTTCCGGTAACGAAGTTGGGAGGAGGTTAGGAGGTTATGTTTTCGCTCCGTTTGCCCGTTTGTGAACAACTTCCTGGCCACAATTTTTCTCATAGAGTAGTGAAACTTTCGGGGATTAATTGTCATGTTGAGACATGGAAGGGATTTAATTTTGATAGCCCTAAGGTCAAAGGTCAAGGTCGAGAAATAAGCTGCTGTGGCGGAGGTCATAATTTTGCTCACAGAGTAGCAAAACTTTCAGGGATTAATAGTCATGTTGAGGCGTGGAAGTGATTCAATTTCGAAAATCCTAGGGTCAAAGATCAAGGTAAGATCAAGGTCGAGAAATAAGCTACCGTGGCGAGGTGACAATTTTACTATTAGAGTTATGAAACTTTTAGGGATTAACTGTTATGTTGAGACGTGGAAAGATTCAATTTTGAAAGTCCTAGGTCAAAGGTCAAGGTCAAGGTCGAGAAATAAGCGGCCATGGAAGATGTCACAATTTTACTGTTGAGACGTAAAAGCGATTCAATTTTGAAAGTCCAAGGTCAAAATAATGTCAAAGACAAGGTAGAGAAAAAGGTCGAGAAACAGAGAAATAAGCCGAGGTCACAATTTTACTCAGAATAGTGAAACTTTCAGGTATGAATTATGTTGAGACGTGGAAGTGATTCATTTTCCAAAGTCCTAGGTCAAAGGTCAAGGTAGAAGTCATGCAAAAGGTCGAGAAATAAGCTGCTGTGGCTGAGGTCTGCACTCTAAGAGTGCTTTTCTTGTTACATTTTTTTCCATCGTTCGCAAACGCCAATACGGACTGAAAATTAGGTGAATGACCTCAACTAACATAATTATCCTAAATGAAATGTTAATAATCAAATCTAGCAGAAGTAGAGGGTTGGTTTGAGTAGACTATTTGAATCATGGACTGTTGTCCTTTACCTGTGTTAACATACGGCACATAATCGTTAAAATTTGTAATAAGTGATAAAAAAATATTATATTTGTTTACAACAACGTCAATAACTTGAATAATTCAAAGTTAAAAAAAAGAAACTTCTTGGCATAAATATATCATATTAACCTTTCCACCCAGCTAGGGCCAGGAAGGGCCAGGCAATGGCAACTGATGACCCAAGATAGACCTATAGGATCCCCTGAAATCACCTATCCTTAGCTCACAAGGATGATGAGGTTGCAGCGACCAAAGGAACTAACGGCTTAGAGCGGGACTCCAAACTCAGTCTGGCGAACACCAGTGAGGAATGTTACCACATAGGCCAGTACAACTTTAACTATTTGAAGGTTCGAATGTCTTGATTTATCTCTTTATGTCATTCTGGTTTACCTACAAGGACACAGACAGTAATACCTAGCAAAAGCACATATAATAATTGCGTTCTCGAAAGGAATATATTAGTTTTAACTAATTTTTTTCTAGTTCTCATAAGAGAGGGTTAAGGGGAGTCGCTCGCATAATTTACATGGGGTGTCTACCTTTAATAAATCCCGATCCAAAATTTTATTTCTTACTTTTTCATATTATGGGCACATTGAACTTAAAAAGGTTATGAGGGTTTTCTGTAGACTCTTCGAAAAATTATGTTTTTTGCCAACAAGACTCAGATAAACTTCTAATAATAATAATAATAATAATAATAATAATAATAATAATAATAATAATAATAAGAGCCAAAGGTTAATGGAGTCGTCCATGACCTAAGATATATCTGTGGTGGAAATTTCGTCAAAATCCGTTAATCCAACAATGTCTTTAAAATGGCGAAAAATGCAAATCCGGATCTAGAATCCGGATTCGGATCATCTCCAAACTTTAATGGGGTCATCCATGACCTAAGATCTATCTGAGGTGTAAATTTCGTCAAAATCGGTAGAATAGTTTTGCTGTAATCTTGTCCACAGAACACAGACAAATAAAAAAATAAAAAAATAATAAATTGACTATTTTATATCGTTGGCGGAGGTAATAATAATAATAATAATAATAATAATAATAATATACACCAGTAGCACTACGGTGAGGTAACATTGATACAACGTAGACACAATTCTAGTGTTTATAATATCTGTTGCCAGGAATCCGGAAAAATGTTTTGCTTGCCATCTAAAGAAGATCTTGGAACCGATTCTGGTCTCTTGACATTTATACGAAACACTACTTAAAGCTACCTGCTGAGGTTGAACGCATCTGCTCATTCGTTTTCAGAAGGAGGACGTGCATTATTATCATTATTATAAGAGAAACCCCCATACGGAAATTCAATAATCAGGAACGTGTGAATGCAGTGGGTCACACTAGGCTCTATAAATTCTCAACACAGGAAATAATAACCCCAAATAGGTAAATGGCTGTAGTAAGAGGAAGAACATTTCCTACTTTCAATTAAGATGCAAAATTCGAACTCGAATCCTTCAACCCGGCTTCAGTGGATCTGAATCTATTAATTTAAGTCCAGACTTATCTTCAAACTGGCTGTTAGAGATCCCAATGTTGTGGAGATATATCGACCTAAAGAAATACGAATGAACAACTTCACTTCTTCATACTCTCTCTCTCTCTCTCTCTCTCTCTCTCTCTCTCTCTCTCTCTCTCTCTCTCTCTCTCTCTCTCTCTCTCTTATATATATATATATATATATATATATATATATATATATATATATATATATATATATATATATATATATGATATATATTTAAACATGTGAATTTCATTAATTCTGTTCATGAGCATAGCAAGTGCAAAGTTAATGCTAATGGAGAACTATCAAGCGAATTTCCAGTGAACAGCGGAGTACTCTAGGGAATGTGTTGTCACCTATGTTGTTTATTATCTTCATGGAATTTGTAATACGTAAAACAAACGGAGACGGTGGAGAAGGATTGGACTGGATTAGTAATAGGAAATTGGCAAGGCTAGAGCATGCTGATAATGCTTTCCTTATTAGAAGAACACAGGATATGCAATGCTTGCTTACCAGAATGCAAGAAATATCACACAAGGTTGGGATGAAGATAAATAGAAAAAAGAGAGATCATAAGAACGGAATATGAAATGGAAGATGATATATCATTAGAAGGAAAAAGGAGTAATTAGGTAGAATCATTTAAATATTTAGGAACTATGATCGTACAGGGTCTGTAGAATCTGAATTTAGTGAAATATTGAAAAAAAGCAAATCAGACAATGGGTAGGTTAAGTAAAATTTGGAAATCAAATCGCCTGAAATTACATATAAAAATCAGACTATATATCAGTTTAGTGAGATCGGTGTTACTATATGGACATGAGTCATGGTGTGAAAATGAAATAATCTCCAATAGATATAATAGATTTGAGAACAAAACCCTCAGAAGCATATTGGGAGTTAAATGGCAGGACAAGATTAGAAATAAAACTATAAGAGATTACTCGAGTGCCATATATGAATGAGATCATGAGGGATAGATGGAGATGGTTTGGGCATGCTCTTCGTACTCCCCAAGAGAGATTAGTTCACCAAATGTTTAGCTGGACTCCACAAGGCACTAGAAGAGTTGGAAGACCCAGGCCTACATGGCTGAGGACTATGAGGCGTGAAGTAGATAATGATGAATGGAGAAGTATTGAATTAAAATCTCACGATAGAGACGACTAGCGAAATCTAACCGAGGCTCTTTGCGTCAATAGGCGTTGTAGAAGATGAGGAGGACAATTGATGGGTGGTCCTGACTAGCACAGCTTTGCTGGTCATGGTGATATACAAAACCTGTCACCACATTAAGGTATCCCCACTCAGAAGAGGATAAACATATATATATATATATATATATATATATATATATATATATATATATACACACATATATATATATAAATATATATATATATATATATATATATATATATATACACACACACACACACACATATATATATATATATATATATATATATATATATATATATATATATATATATATATATATATATATATATATACACACGCACACACTTTATCACTTAAAAATAAAAGTGAATTAAATATTACAGCTTAAGGACAGAACGAACAACATATGGATGAGAGTTTACTTAAAGCCGTCTCGAACCTCGCAAAGGTTTTTCATCTTCATTATATTGGACTGATATTAACAGTAAGAATGTCAGTTCTGATTAATGAACTGAGAACATTGGATCTGGTTATCTTTGAACTGAAATTATCATACTGGGGAGATTCATAGGAATTTGTTAAGAATCTTTTAAAATACTCGCATTAGTCAGTCAACACAACGAACTAGAGCGCAGACTTCCACCACGGCAGCTTATTTCTCAACCTTTTGCTCGACCTTGACCCTGATCTTTGACCTAGGACTCTCAAAATCAAATCACTTCCACGTTTCAACATAATAATTAATCCCTGAAAGTTTTACTACCCTATGAGTCAAATTGTGGTCAGGAACTTGATCACACACAAACAAATGGACAAACAGGGGCATAAATCAACCTCCTCCCAACTTCGTTGGTGAAGGTAATAACATTCCACATAACGAGATTCTAAAGAACCGAATGATTAAATATCGCAGGACGAGTAACATCTGAAATATTTCTTTGGTCGATATCTCTCTCTACAGGACAAGGGTTGGGGGGAATCTCCTACAGCCAGTTTGAAGGAGATTCGGGAATTTAATTGAATAGGTTCAGATCCATTAAGGCCCCGTTGAAGGATCCGAGTTTGAATTACACATCTCAATTTGAAAGGATGGCATAAGTTCGAAAGAGACCTCTTCCTCTTCTGCCTTCCTACAACGGTCGCTTCCCGAAGAGAGCTAATGAAGACTAAGGCGTTATGGACACAAAAATGCAGCAACTGAATTTAAGAAGAAACTAAAGACATTACTTTTCACAAGATCATATGATTTGGAAGATGCTACAATCAAAGAATTGTATAAGTTATAATGGAAATGTTTCGTTAGATGATTAATATGGACCCGCCCGAGAAGTAGTTCCCTCGACTTCAGTGGAGGGTTGGATTTAAACCCAAAACAAGTAAACAAGTAAATATATACAGCTTGATTATCGGGCCTCACTGGCTCGACGCCCCTACACTAGTCTCCTAAGGTCTGTTGCAGTTTTCTATGCAATGCATTTAAAAGTGTCTGGTTTCAGTTCCAGTTTCATCAGAATAGATGCACACCAGAACGTCAGCCACACAAGCCCAAAAGCCCCACACTGGTGCCCAACCACAGCAGTGGCCTCTCCAGTAAATAGCTTAAACTCACAGTCCCTCGTTGGGATCGATCTGTCGCCAAGCAAATGCTGGGCAAACAAGTTACCACTACTAGTCAGGATGGTGTTTCAAGTTTTTTTTTTCTTTTCATTGGAAGAAATTAACAAGTATATAGAAAATAAAAATAACAAGCACAATGGCATTTAATATTGAATTCTAACTTTTTGAATACATATCCATTTATGATACATTTTTCTAGCTTGGCAATGATTCGAACCTACGCCCAGAGTCGAAACAATGGTTGGAGGGACGCGTGTTAATGATACATGTCCATATATAGAAAAAAATATATTGCAGAGTTAAAAGGAGCAGCGACAACTTTCCTTTGAAATATCTTTGTTATACGACCTTCTCCCGGTAAAAAATATCTGAAATCCTTCATAGTATTTAAACAATTTAACATAAAAAATTTTAATGACCAAAGAATTACTGGAGAAATACTGAGGAGACACTGTTCTAGAAAATTGCAAACAAATGTAATTTTCTTCTATCTAATATATTTATCCTGTTTAGCGTTTTTGCTCTCTCTCTCTCTCTCTCTCTCTCTCTCTCTCTCTCTCTCTCTCTCTCTCTCTCTCTCTCTCTCTCTCGTATTGTACAGTATTCCCCGGCTAGTTTTCTCTTTTTACCTAACTTTCCTTTAAACCCTACCCTCTACTCGTGTTAAAGCTGTGTTTACATGCTCACACTTTTCTTGATGTTATGTTCAATGAATCAATGTCTTGAATTTCTTTTGTTTCTATATTTCCCTTGGCTCGCAAGCAGCATCTATCCGTCTGTCTGTCAGCCTGTCTGTTCAACGGTTTCTAGTTCTCCATCTTTGTTCGAGCAAAATGTTTCAAAAGACGGGACTTTCAGAATAAAATGCCTATATATATATATATATATATATATATATATATATATATATAAATATATATATATATATATTTATATATATATACATATATAAATGTATATCTACATACATATTGTATACGTACATATATATAAATGTATACATACATATATATACATACATACATTATATATATACACAAACAAACAATCATTATATGTATATGTATATGTATATATATATTTATATATATATATATATATATATATATATATATATATATAAATATATATAAATATATATATACATATATATATATATATATATATATATATATATATATATATATATATATATATATAATCATCATCTCCTCCTACGCCTATTGAAACAAAGGGCCTCTGTTAGATTTCGCCAGTCGTCTCTATTTTGAGCTTTTAATTCAATACTTCTCCAGTCACCATCTACTACTTCGCATTTCATAGTCCTCAGCCATGTAGGCCTGGGCTTCCAACTCTTCTAATGCCTTGTGGGGCCCAGTTGAACGTTTGGTGAACTAATCTCTCTTGAGAGTGCGAAGAGCATGCCCAAACTATCTTCATCTTACCCTCATCATGATCTCATCCACATATGGCACTCGAGTGATCTCTCTTATAAAAGTTGTTATGCCTGCCACAAACTTTTATTACCTGAATCTCAGGACATCCACATTGATAGCAGGACTTATGAAAAGCAGGGTACTCAGTCATAATATACACAGCCATTCCCCTGGCCCGAGGGATGGCATCACGTTTCAACATCATTGGCTTCTTAAAACCAGTTATAAGGAGCTCAGATGAGTGCCTCATATTAGAAAACAGAGTTTCTGAGCACAAAAGAATATCATACTGTCTGGATGCAACTGTAAGGTCTTGAATATTTGCATGAAGACCACGAATATTGCAATACAGAAGACGACATTGACGAAATCTAGGACATACTGGTTTCGGATTTCGCTCAATGTCTCCAGACAGCATAAGAATTAATAGAAATAAAAAAGAGACATCATACTTAAAAACTAGATTAACAAGAATTATAACAAAAACAATATGTACAGAATTGTAAATAAAGTGATTGATGAAACCCATAGACTATAGTAAAAAGTCGGAAAAACTGGTCAACATGGAGGAGCCAATACACTATGCAAGGCTAAATACCCTCCAGGATAGCCACTTCAACTGAAGGGAGGACAGTAAGGATGGTTTTGAGAAGAAAAAGAATCAGAAAAGGAAAAGACAACCTCTTGATAAACCACCAGGCATCCATGGCCCTTCTATTAAGCCTGCCCAACACACCATCTCTATTTTGAGCTTTTAATTCAATACTTCTCCAGTCACCATCTACTACTTCGCATTTCATAGTCCTCAGCCATGTAGGCCTGGGCTTCCAACTCTTCTAATGCCTTGTGGGGCCCAGTTGAACGTTTGGTGAACTAATCTCTCTTGAGAGTGCGAAGAGCATGCCCAAACTATCTTCATCTTACCCTCATCATGATCTCATCCACATATGGCACTCGAGTGATCTCTCTTATAAAAGTTGTTATGCCTGCCACAAACTTTTATTACCTGAATCTCAGGACATCCACATTGATAGCAGGACTTATGAAAAGCAGGGTACTCAGTCATAATATACACAGCCATTCCCCTGGCCCGAGGGATGGCATCACGTTTCAACATCATTGGCTTCTTAAAACCAGTTATAAGGAGCTCAGATGAGTGCCTCATATTAGAAAACAGAGTTTCTGAGCACAAAAGAATATCATACTGTCTGGATGCAACTGTTAGGTCTTGAATATTTGCATGAAGACCACGAATATTGCAATACAGAAGACGACATTGACGAAATCTAGGACATACTGGTTTCGGATTTCGCTCAATGTCTCCAGACAGCATAAGAATTAATAGAAATAAAAAAGAGACATCATACTTAAAAACTAGATTAACAAGAATTATAACAAAAACAATATGTACAGAATTGTAAATAAAGTGATTGATGAAACCCATAGACTATAGTAAAAAGTCGGAAAAACTGGTCAACATGGAGGAGCCGATACACTATGCAAGGCTAAATACCCTCCAGGATAGCCACTTCAACTGAAGGGAGGACAGTAAGGATGGTTTTGAGAAGAAAAAGAATCAGAAAAGGAAAAGACAACCTCTTGATAAACCACCAGGCATCCATGGCCCTTCTATTAAGCCTGCCCAACACACCATTTTAAAAATCAAGAGTAAGAAAAAAAATAATAAGATAGAATAGTGTGCCCGGGTGTACCCTCAAGCAAGAGAACTCTAACCCAAGACAGTGGGCACTACCCAAGACTAGAGAACAATGGTTTAATTTTGGAGTGTCCTTCTCCTAGAAGAGCTGCTTACCATAGCTAAAGAGTCTCTTCTACTCTTACCAAGAGGAAAGTACACTGAACAATTGCAGTACAGTAATTAACCCCTTGGGTGAAGAAGTGTTTAGTATCTCATTGTTCTCATGTGTATGAGGAAAGGCGAGAAAATGTAAAGAATAGGCCAGACTATTCTGTGTAAGTGTAGGCAAAGAAAAAATAAACCGTAACCAGAGAGAGGGATCCAATGCATTACTGTCTGGCCAGTCAAAGGATCCAATACCTCTCTAGTGGTAGTATCTCAACGGGCTGGTGCCCTGGCCGACCTACTACCTTAAAACCTTCTTACCTACTAAGAAACCAAAAACAGTATACTTAACATCTTGAAAAGAAAAAGAACAATCTAAAGAATAAATAATTCTAGATTCTACAAAGAATAAATAACCTATGTAAATATTGACAGTCGTAGTCTTTTAAATCCACCCCAGTTCATTCCAAGACGAAGAAAACTGTAATCAGCTTTGCAAATCTATCTGTGTACGGTGCTTCCAGTAATAAAGCATTAGCCCAACATACCAATCGTTGTATACTTTTAAAGAAAATTATGACACTTGTAAAAGTAAATGATCAGTTCTGCAACGATAGTTTACATTGCGTAGCTATCTGCTGGAAAACATAGGTATCATTTATGAAATTCGCTCCAAGTATTTCTCATATTGATAATGAAAGTCTAGATAATCGATTTAGCATTCTGGAACTCCACTGCTCCAAAGTAATAGAAGTGATGACAGCGAAAGCACCAAAAGTGCTACTCAAATGCCAGGTCAACATTCAACCAGACTTCCACAACCACTTACGGCGTATTATTGGAACTGCATCATTACACAATGTAAGCTCCAAAAGAAGTAAAAAACACCCTAGTGCAGAAAAAATCTGTATAATGTATCAAACCACCTTCAACGGCATGAATTACTATTTTTTCCTCAATAAAAAATAACATGTATGAAAGAGCTTAAAGGTTTAAAGGCCACTCGTGAATGGCAGAGGCCATAGCAAGCAGGACATGCCCTGGAGACTCATCATATATGCATATGATCAGCCCAAGCCCCTCTCCCCACAAGCTAGGACCAGGTAGGGACAGGTAATGGCTGTTAATTACTCAGCAGATAGACCTATAGGCTCCCACACAACCCCCATCCTTAGCTCACAAGAACGGCAAGGTTGCAGCGACCAAAGGAACTAACGAGTTTGAGCAAGACTCGAACCACAGTCTGGCGATCACCAGGTGGAGACGTTACCAATAGGCCCCGATAGGTCATTCTTTAACAAATCAACCTTGGAACAAATTTACAAAGAACACAAAACATGTTTAAGATAAGAAGCTATACATTTCTTATTCACTGTTTACTATCCCTTGGACACATGGTTTTAATGTCACACACACCTGAGCCAGTAAAAGCATATCTTATCCCTCAGTAGATCTCAAGCAGCTCGGTATTCTGTTTAATAAAATACTGGCGATTGATATAAAGATATACTTAGTTACTTTCAATTAGAATGAATAAAAGAATACTTAAATAACATGTTTCTCGACTATTATCTTTATATTACTAAATCAACTACTTTTCAGGAATTATTTTTTGGCCCCTGCATAAATTAACTTTCAATCGTAAAAGATAATGGTATAACATTAGGTGCTATAAAATACTTCCTTTTATCTTTTCTTTGTCATAAAAACTTATTACGGTATAAAACTATTCTGTTTAAACAATAATATATTACATAAGTAGCACAAATTAGCTTAGCCAAGGACTATTATATATAACAGACTTGCCATAAACAATACAACACCCAAGAGTTCTGTCATTAATCACATAATACCGTATTTTACCTCGTAATAATAACATCTCCCCTAAATGAAATGCTTAATTACATTACAGCCTGACGCACGAACTACCAGAATGAGATCTAACAAAACTTTCATCAAAATATGAAGGGAAATGACGTTCGGTTTGGTAAGCAAAAGCCAGCAGTAACATGCAATATTGATCAAAATAATGGCAACGGATGGAAAGTGGAAAAGGTAGGGAGGAGGAGAATGAAATCAAGTCTCTTACCTTATAAAATCTTATTAGATTGACGCGGTGTTGGGGGTGAGGATGGCTTTCTTGCCTAAATGCTGGAGACAGGTTTTATGAAGGATTTTGGGATTCCGAAAGGCCTTTCGAATTGTCAACTCCTGCCAGACAGTCTCTGAAATAAATATAGATAGTGGCGGTCGTAATAAAGGATGCAATTGCCTTCAAGCCATGGACAAACATACAAGGATTATTTTAAAATATTATCTTTATCTTATGCGAAATGCCCAAGCCATCTAAAAAATCAAATTCTTCGATAAGAAAATTTAAGTCTTATTGATACTTAATCAGTTTATATCATTTACGATAAATTCTAAAGGGCATACCATTGGAAATAATCTCATTTTAAACAGCAAAATAAAACAATGGAACAACCTCAACACATCTAGAGCGTAGCTAACCTTATTTGACATCCATACTACAGAGAACTTGGTGAAAACCCGAGTGTAAACAAGACAACATGCTCTCTTCGTCGAGGGAACAGCGACTGATCTAGATAAACTGCTCATTTGTGTAGCTAAAGGTCCAAGAGTAATGGACCTCCGAAATGAAAACACTTCGCTCCTCTGCCCTCTCGAAAACCTGTTGTCAAGGACGCTGAAAAGTGAATGAAACTATCAGCCATTTTCCCTTAGAAAAGTATGGAGAAAGTATTTTTGTTTCTTAGGAAGCATTAGATTTTGTGCAATTGCTGTGCAAATAATCGATTATTGAAATACATTTATTAAAACTGCTATTCAATGACAGGGGATTGTAAATTCAGATATGAAATATGATACGTTTGCATTCCATACACAATTAGAGGAAAAATCAGTTACTCTGATAATAGTACTTAAACACAACACTTTCTTAGAACTCCATACTTGTTAGATTAGGAATACAGCTGTTGTGAAAAATAAAATTTTCAATGTTTCGTTTGATACAGATACGAGAAATAAAATGTGACTTGGCGTAATACCTGACAATGAAGTATGTTTGCTGACATATCTCCATTTGATTGATTTCTCCATCGTTAAAAATAACTAATCACGCTAAACAGAAAATGAAAGAAAAGTAATTAGCCAAGTTTAGTATCACGGAAACTGCAGTGGTTATGACTCTTCGTTATTTATAGGTAGTAGGTTGGCCAGGGCACCAGCCATCCGTTGAGATACTACCGCTAGAGAGTTATTGGGTCTTCTGACTGGCCAGACAGTATTACATTGGATCCTTCTCTCTAGTTACGGTTCACTTTCCCTTTGCCTTTACATACACCGAATAGTCTGGCCTATTCTTTACAGATTCTCCTCCATCCTCATACACCTGACAACACTGAGATTACCAAACAATTCTTCTTTACCCAAGGGGTTAACTACTGCACTGTAATAGTCCAGTGGCTACTTTCCTCTTTGTAAAGGTAGAAGAGACTCTTTAGCTATGGTAAGCAGCTCTTCTAGGAGAAGGACACTCCGAAATCAAACCATTGTTCTCTAGTCTTGGGTAGTGCCATAGCCTCTGTACCATGGCCTTCTACTATCTTGGGTTAAAGTTCTCTTGCTTGAGGGTACACTCGGGCACACTATTCTATCTCATTTCTCTTCCTCTTGTTTTGTTAAAGATTTCATAGTTTATATAGGAAATAATTAAATGTTACTGTTCTTAAAGTATTTTATTTTTCCTTGTTTCCTCACTGGGCTATTTTCCCTGTTGGGGCCCCTGGGCATATAGCATCTTGCTTTTCCAACTAGGGTTATAGCTTAGCAAGTAATAATAATAATGATAATAAAATGTAATAAAAAAGAAATAGAAAATGATAATATATGAATTCCACACATCATTTGGAAACTTTTTAATAAAAAAAAAGATCGACGATGATAATATGAATTACAAACTATTTGGAAAATTTCCATTAGCCATTTAATTTTAACAAACGCACTTGAGAGATTTCCTAAATAATACAGTTGAAGGTTTAAGACATATTTCCTTTAATAAAACGTCTATCATTTAGGGGAAATGTTAGCGCAGTCTATTTCTGTTAATGGATTCTGGAGAAAATTTTCTTTTCTGGAGGGGAATAAGATGTTTCTCTAGCTTTCGGTAAGACTTCGCAAATAATTGCATTTAATATTTATTGGTGGTTAAGTTGGAGGGGAGAAATTACATTCGTTACAAAAATTATTATGACAATGATAAGGCAAAGACCCCTAATTTATTTTAGGCAATAGCTTACTAGTTGCCTTTACTTTCCAACAAAATTTTTTGCATTGTTTTCTATAAAGGACACATCATCATCTTCTGCATCTATTAACGCAAAGAGCCTCGGTTAGATTTCTATCTTAAGCTTTTAAATCAATACTTCTCCATTCATCCTTTCAACATTTATTTTCTTCCCAGTTTCCAAATTATTTTAAACAAGGGGGTTGGGTTGGGTTTCCGTTCTAAGGTGTCACACTTAACTGATAAGGCACTGCAGTGAGCAAACAGAATACAGTTGTCCTTTTTTTTTTTTTTTTTAATTATTTTATGATGTTCTTAAATTCAAGGATTTACGGACAGTAGCATTATCAATTCTCGGAGACAATAAACACATTTTTCCTTTACATTTCTTCAGATGTAATATGGTTAATCCAGTATGTGATCAAATGTAGTCAAGATGGTTACCTACTCGCAAAGCATTACAAAAGTAGCCACTGACCAGGCACAGGGGACGGTGGACCATTCAGAACAGCGGGGGGTTATCTTGATTGTACGCTATGAAGTAAAAATCGGAAGTTTGACGAGAAGGAATGAAAGGAAGCAGAGACAGAGTTAAAGAACGAGGCTAATGAATGGTTGCAGATATGGGCCGAAAGGACGCTGCAAAGAATGACTACAGTGCACCACGTAAAAATGCATTGACGGCACTACTGGCTCCTTCTACGAGATTCATTTTTTCTGTGGCTTTCAATAGGCGGTACATCAGCAATCCATGTTTGCCATTGGTTATATAAGCGGAGGAGCAACTTTTTGGGGTAACGAGAACTTTGGGTGTGGAGGAAATGCCCCCCTGAATCTCGATGAGTCACTCGATGAAGTCAGCAGGGTGACGGATTGAGTTTAAGGCGAGAGACAATTTGTCTTTTCGGCTTCTAATCTTGATGTCTGGTGGAAGTTCTTACTAAAATTAGTATGGTCTGACATGGGTCACTTGCCTTAGTTAGAAAAGGCACTGCGCATCACAAGGAACCGGCTATCCTTTGATGAATCTAGCCAATGAATTCTCTGAGGCCCTTTGCGTCAATAGGCGTAGGAGGTGATGCTGTTGATGGTTTCAATAGACAAAGGACTGAAACTAAATGACGATGCAAATTGCTAACTATATGGAGGTCCAGCTTAATCTTGTTAGAGATATACAACTTTAAAAAACTGAATTCCTCTGAAAAGATTCACCGAGATGATATTTTTTTCGAAGACATGCTTCAACAGCTCACCACTCTACCTATAGCAAATTAAACAAGCCCATTCTACAATAACCATATACATAAAAAAAGTCTTCCCCGTATAAATTCCACATTCAGAGTAGTAAATTATCTTGTGGTTTAGGAAAAATACGTTTCTTTTGCAACCATTTCTAGAAATTAATTACCGGAGTCCGTTTTTGCTCACCTTAAGCAAATTTGTTTCTCGCCAAGAGCCTGTAAAATACTGAGCTGTGTAAATTTGCTTCGGGGATCGCAGATTACTTCCCATTTACCGATTCCAACGGTAAAAACCGCATATCTGAGAAATGCAGCTTATATTACAAACACTGAGTTTTGATAAACACAGCTTTGGGAGAGGTGCATCCACGTTCAGGTATGTGGAAGATTTTCTATTCTGCCATTCAGTTTATGAGAATGATATTCTGAACTGAAATTTAGATCATTTAGATACGTTTTTAAAACTACTCTTTTTTTCCGGACAAAGTTCTCGAAGTTCTAGCCAAGAGAATTGAGCAAAGGAATTCTAATGATATATTCTATGTACAAAGAACTGTATTGTAATGGCCACGATAATCTTCTAACTTTCCTGTCGAAATATTCAAGGTTAGGCTTTGTAGGGAAAGACTTTAAATCTAGAAGGACATTTCAGAAAAAGTTCCTCTTAAGTTTCGATTATGAACCTAAAATATAAAGACGAGAGAATCACTGTTGCTATTTCACAACATTTATAGGTGGCCTATTGGAAGTGTCCCTGCCTGGCGCTCGCCAGACTGGGGTTCGAGTCCTGCTCAAACTCGATTGTTTCTTCAGTCTGCAACCTCACTATTCAGGTAAGCTAAGGAAGGGAGGTAAGAGGGAGCCTATAGGTCTATCTGCTGAGTCATCAGCAGCCATTGCCTGGCCATCTCTGGTCCGAGCTTGGGGTACATATAGTCAGTCTCTAGGGCATTGTCACTGTCCCCTTGCCTCTGCCATACATGAGTAGCCGTTAATGCAAAAATATTTGTTTCGTTACAAAGTAGCTAAAGTTCACAATAAATAAGATAGTTTCAATCGAGATCATGAAAGACGGGATATAAACAAAAAATGACTGTCTAAAGCCAGGCTGACACTTGCACGAATTTGTGGCACGCATTGTCACGACTCGAGTCGTGAACTCGTCGTGAACTGGCGTGAAGTGTTGGTAAACCCGTCATGACATCGTGGCATGTCGTGACGAGAATTTTGAAATGTTCAAAATTTTGGTCACGACAAAATTTCGTGACCGGGTCGTGAACTATGCGCGAACTGTTCGTGAACTCGTCGGGACGATGCGGGAAGTGCGCAAACTATGCACAAATTATGCGTGAACTCGTCGTGCCAGTTCGTGTCAATGTGAACAGGTCAGCTGTGATTCTGAGGTAATTTTTTTTTTCCTTTTAATCTTCCAGTTCGTGCCACAAAATGTCACGACTTGCCACGACAAATTCGTGGCAAAAAGTCGTGCAAGTGTCAGGGTACCTTAACAGTGATTCCTTGTTCAGGCGTTTGTCAAGTCGCTTCCAACACGTTCTCAAAACTTTAAGTTGTAAGCCAACTTTTCCACAGGTCAGACTTTGCCATAGTTTCATCTGGTGTTTTTAAGAATCGATTTTTCTCTCATTCGATTTATCGTGTAAGGTCCATCATACCATAAACGTGTAAGGTCTACCAGAGTAGTGTAAGATCCACCATAGTCATGTAAGGTCCACCAGAGTCGTGTAAGGTCCACCAGAGTCGTGTAAGGTCCACCATAGTCGCGTAAGGTCCACCATAGACATGTAAGGTCCAACAGAGTCCTGTAAGGTCCACCAGAGTCGTGTAAGGTCTACTAGAGTCGTGTAAGGTCCACTATAGTCATGTAAGGTCCACCATAGTCTTGTAAGGTCCACCATAGTCTTGTAAGGTCCACCAGAGTTGTGTAAGGTCCACCATAGTCGTGTAAGGTCCAACAGAGTCCTGTAAGGTCCACCATAGTCGTGTAAGGTCCACCATAGACATGTAAGGTCCAACAGAGTCCTGTAAGGTCCACCATAGTCGTGTAAGGTCTACTAGAATCGTGTAAGGTCCACTATAGTCATGTAAGGTCCACCATAGTCTTGTAAGGTCCACCAGAGTCGTGTAAGGTCTACCATAGTCGTGTAAGAGAGAGAGAGAGAGAGAGAGAGAGAGAGAGAGAGAGAGAGAGAGAGAGAGAGAAAATTTAAATTCAAGTAAAAGAAAAATCACTATGCACTTGCCAATACTTTTTATTCAATATACTAATTACTTTGGCCAGAATGCACTGGAAAGGACACCGCTGCAAAACGCACTATCTATTGGAGAAAAAAAAAAAAAAAAAAAAAAAAAAAAAAAAAAAAAAAAAAAAAAAAAACTTTTTAAACTACCATTTAAAAGTATGTCATATCTACAATGTGTATTCCCTGGAAATTTACGGTAGACCAAAAAGCAAACTCATCATTTGAGGAATAGTCTTACCCAGTCCCACACAGGGCCTTCGTGTAAAGGCTGACATAAGTCTTTTTATAGTTTATATATGAAATATCTGTTTTGATGTTGTTACTGTTTTTAAAATATTTATCAATTGTTAATTATTTCTCATATCGTTTATTTTTTCCTTATATATCCTTTCCTCACTGGGCTATTTTTCTCTGTCGGAGCCCTTGGGCTTGTGGCATCTTGCTTTTGCAACTAGGATTTTGGCTTAACTATAATAATAATAATAATAATAATAATAATGATAATAATAATAATAGGATCATTATATATAAATCAACATGGAAATGAAACAAATGAATGCTGAGGAAAATGAAAGAATGATGTATACACGTCGATAAAATTGGGACATCGTAAAAGCAAAGGTCATTGAGATAGAACATCCAATACAGACAAATGACCCATTGTCCAAATAAAGACTAATTTGTAACTTTTGCCATTATAAGATACGAGCTTCAGTATAATAAATTTACGATCGAAATGTAACTACTATGAATTTATTGTAAACTTTAAGCACTGTAATTCATCAATAAAAGAAAAAAAAAGTTAAAGGGAAATTAGCAGTATTGACCAAAATTGTCGATATGGGTATGTCCACAAATCCATTATTATTATTATTATTATTACAAGTTAAGCTATAATCCTAGTTAGAAGAGCAAGATGCTATAAGCCCAAGGGCTCAACAGGGAAAAATAGTAGTGATCAAAGGAAACAAAGAAATAAGTAAACTACAAGAGAAGTAATAAACAATCAAAACAAAATATTTTAAGAACAAAAACAACATTCAATTAGAGCTTTCATATATAAACACACAAAAAAAAAAAACAAGAGGAAGAGAAATAAGAAAGAACAGCGTTCCAGAGTATACTCTCAAGCAAGAGAACTCTACTCCAAGACAGTGGAAGGCCATGGTACAGAGGCTATGACACTACCCAAGGCTAAAGAACAATGGTTTGATTTTGGAGTATCCTTCTAGAAGAGCTGCTAGATTGTTGTTGGACTGCATTTCTATTAACCATGTTCCTATATCTACGGGGGATCTTGAGATCTTCTAATGCTACTGTAATTGGGTGTAAATAGTTTTCCATGAGATTTTAGTTGAGAGACTTCCAGGACAGGATTAGAAATGAAACTATAAGAGAGATTACTCTAGTGCCATATGTGGATGAGATCATGATAAGGGGTACATGGAGATGGTTTGGGTATGCTCTTCGCACTACCCAAAAGGGATTAGTTCACCAAACGTTCAGCTGGGCTCAACAAGGCCCTAAAAGAGTTGGAAGCCCCAGCCCTACATGGCGACACTATAAAGCGTGAAGTAGGAGATGATGAATGGAGAAGTATTGAAATAAAAGCTCAAGATAGAAACGATTGGTGAAATCTAACCGAAGCCCTTTGCGTCAATAGGCGTAGGAGGAGATGATGATGATGATGACTATCATCTCTACTAGACTTGCGTCACCCAACAATATTCTCTTAGAACTGATTTACTCTAGGCTCTGTTCCCGAGAGTTGCTTAACTCCATGCACAGTTTTCAAGAGAAGTTAGACGCTAGTGGCTTCCACTGATCTCAAACCTTCGTTTCAAGAGCTGTGTTACTTCCATCGTTGCTATTGGTAAGTGTTTGACTTGGAGCTGTGCTCTTAAGGGGTGCTCGACTTTAGGCGCCGTTCTCTTAAGGCAGACTGGTTCAGGTTCTCGGCTCTACGCTAGAGAACTGGTGTGTGTGTGTGTGTGTGTGTGTGTGTGTGTGTGTGTGTGTGTGTGTGTGTGTGTGTGTGTGTGTGTGTGACAGGCATCTCCTAGAAATAGAACGTACTTATTCCGTCATAATTTCTGAGTTTTTTTTTTTTTTTAAGTCTCTGTTCCGTCATGTTTTACTGACAGCTTCTTACAAAGAATTCGCGACAGTTATCTAAAATTCAGTAGCGATATGTATTGAATGAAATAAAGACACATTTGATTACTTGAGTACAATTTTACAAGAAATTGTTGATTATTCGCTATATTTTATTTGCGTTTGCTCCTTTATTGCTATACAGTATCACTTTACTATTGTTTTAAAACGTCAAACCATCACGAAACACCCAGGGGGAACTTCACATGTAGTTCGATCACATATTATTATTATTATTATTATTATTATTATTATTATTATAACAAACAAAACTACAACCCTAGTTGGAGAAAAAAAAACAGGAAGCTATAAGCCCAAGGGCCCCAACAGGGATAAACAGACCAGTGAGGAAAGGATATAAGGAAATAAATAGGCTATATGAAAAGTGACAGAAAATAAGAGAAAGAAGTTTTAGTGGGCCATGTTGCTTATTCATGCCTCATGCAGACGTATTTGTGATGAATAGATTAATGGAAACTGGGTAATACTGAAATTCAGGTATGTCTATGTATTTTCCTAAAGATGTTTATCAATATATATTCATGAGTTGTCTTCTCCAGATACAAGAACCTAATATTGTTTTTTTTTTTCTTGTTATTATTATTATTTTTTTTAAGATCTGAACGACATATAGATAAGTACCTGCTCTGCCTGTAGGGCGACCGTCACACACACACACACACAAAACAACTAGAATATGGAAAGTATTTTCTATCCAAAATCCCAGTGCTCAGCGAGCCAAATACAATAAAACGATTTTTCCCGTCGTTTTCTCTGGTGAAATGGATGGCTATGGCTACAACAATTCCCTATTTTGTGTGGAATTGATTGGAAACGATAGTTTTTCTCTATGTTGAGAACAGGCAACGGAGATCCATTTCTTAAAGGTGATGCTGGCTCTAGGCTCCGCCGAGAGGGTTACCGCCCAGTTCAACACTCGGTCATTCGTTAACTACATCGGTAAACGCTTTACTTAAATTGTTCTTCTGTAATAGCTTGGCATCATTTGATATAATTTATGTAGATGATTCAGAGTCCGAGAAAATGTTCAACGTAAGTGGTGATTGATATGGATAGTTACCCGGCTGTGGCGGTTCGCAGCTAAGTTTGCGAAAGGCATCGGTTAGCGAGTCATCCAGAAAATATTGCAGAGACCCGCATAGCAGTGTCCACTGGAGCTTCCTCGTTGTAGGAAAAGGTTTATGTTAATGATATATATATATATATATATATATATATATATATATATATATATATATATATATATATATATATATATATATATATATATATATATATATATATATATATATATATATATATATATATATATACACGACAACAACAAATACAGTCGTTTCTAGCCCACTGTAGGACAAAAGTCTCAGACATAACCTAACCTAACCTACAAACTGCTTATAATTATGCACCCATGTTGTCCTGCCAATAAATATTATTAAACTATCATTAAAGTCCAATGAGGATAACATACTGGTGGTAAGTAATCTGTTTGATAATCCTCATCAAACAGGAGGATTAACATTGACGGTAGATAACATACTTTGTGGTAGATACCATACTATAGTAGAAATTCGACGGTAGATAGCATACTATAATAGCACCCATATCTTAATGTATGTTTGGGGTTTGGCCAGTTTTCATCACCACGCTGGCCATTACGGATTGGTGTTGGTGGGAGACTTTAGTCTGATTGCTCAACAAACCAATCTCGAATGGGTGTCCCTAACTAGTACAGCACTCCCCCCCCCCCCTCTCTCTCTCTCTCTCTCTCTCTCTCTCTCTCTCTCTCTCTATATATATATATATATATATATATATATATATATATATATATATATATATATATATATAGGCCTATACACGCACACATACACAGACAGGCAGACACACACGTGTGTATATATATATATATATATATATATATATATATATATATATATATATATATATATATATATATATATATATATATATATATATATATATATATATAGTGTACGTGTTTTTCGAGTATAGTTGTTTCGAGTAGTCAAACAAGTCTGGATATAACAGCAATGGGTTCGCGATGACAGCCTAGAGAGAGATTTAATAAAATTCATTCACGAATATGTCACTCTTATTGCGTCTTCTAATTTCTCCAAGTATAACATGAAATTTTGTACAATAAATATTTGTTTGGGTTGTCAATAATTATATCAGGTCACAGATTAGCATGCGTCATAAAGCTGTGAAACTATTCCAGCCATAGAAGATCCTTTTAATCTAGGATTAGCGTCGCTTAAAATCCTAATCATAAATAAAGCCCAGAATTAATAGTAAAAGCTTATTCACCAAAGAAGAAAGCATACGGGATCGTAGGTAAAGTAGAAGGTTAAGCGCAGCTAGGGGCCGAAGGAACGCTCCTGAGACTAGGTAATGCATACAATGACTGAGGCGCATTACTGAGGATGCAATACCTAATAACAATTTTACTTTGATTAGGTTTGAACGACGTCCTACTTGATTAATTACAATAACTATTCAACCATGAAAGAAATATATTTCTTTCTTAAACGAGCAAAACGTAGATTATCAAGATATTTAACGATAAATATTGTCCTACTCACAGAAACGTCTACGTTCGGGATGGGTCCGTGCTCTTGTTTACATAGACATAGATTGTAGGGCATTATGGGTAAAACATGCGCTCTGCTCTTTGCCTTTGTTTCATATAATCCCCTACTAATAGCGATTCTCTCGGAGCGGAAATGGACTAAATATCATTTGCCTGGCGTCTCTTGTTTTTAATTTCTTTTATGTTCCACCCGTAGTCTTAGTTATTTTAATATCTTTATATACAGCACTTATTTTAAATTCTTAATCAAACGAATCAAACATTTTATAGACTTTCCCAACCAAAGAAATTGAATGAGCAACCTACTTGTAACTATTCGTAAAATACGATGATAACACAAGTGCAAAAAGATTCTTAAAAAAGCAGAGAAACTATAGCGAAAAGCTCACGCTTTCTTCTAACACCAGACGACGTTAATACTTTAGCTCTCGTTCCTTTGTATAAACGAGACGTTCCAAGGCATTATTGTCCTGCCTACAAAAGCGGCTGTTTCACGCTTCTATTGAATTCCTTTTTTTTCTCTCTCTCTTTCTTTTTCAAGACGTTTCTCTGTGGTTTCTTGTGACTTGGATTCGATGCAAGGTCTTAGGGCCATTCATAATTCTCTTTCAGATTTATGTATGCTTAATGTCATCATTATTCTACTCGTTTCTGAGGTTTTGTAAAATCTAATTTCGTCTGAGTATCCTTAAACGGGTTATAGGCTTACATATCTTTATATAACTGGAAGAACGTGACATCCTTGTATTTGTCAGATCTCTGGAGGTCTCTTCTTATTCATTATCCTACAAGGAGTTTTGATAAGGGTCCAATAACGCAAATAACGATAATTACCCTTATTTCCAAAACTCACGCGAAAACTTTATGAATATCTCACTTTACGATGGCCATTAAAAGCAATAGATAATTCTATTAACCCTCTTTCTTTCTATAGATTTATTATGATAATAATTAACTTGGCATTGGGTCTTTAATGATGAATGAAATTATTTTGAGAACAGATTTTTTTCTTTGTATTTTCGTTGCAATTTTTTTTTTACTTTATTTAAGATAACGACGATGATGGAGTGACTACGAGTAGCAATAGACTCACTGAAAATTACAAGGAGCATTAGACCTAATGGTGATCTTTTTTGTCTATTCACCATTAAGGCATAAATTGTTTGCTCAAACTCTGTTTTCTATGTGAAACTCAAATGAGTATTATAGGTAGTCATTTTACCATTTTCACTCATGACGTGCATAGATTCTATGAAAAACGCAACCTTTCATCATCTGGACAGGCGGGTCTCCAGATTACGTCGACTAAACGAGAAACAAAATAAGGGTGAGGAAAACAATTACAGGAATCAGAAGTAACAGAACGAATAATCAGTTGCTTCAGAGTCGTTAAAGAAATACGAATAGAAGAGATTTAGTCAATAACAAGTACAAATCCATAAACCGAGACTGGCACAGTGAGACATTTGAGAGCACTTTGATTATACAGTAATCTGCAGAATTAAAATGACTTAATTTTGACAACTAGAATATCTCGTCAACCTCAACCAAAGGTGTATGTACTGTAACCAATCATGCATTAAGATCCCGTGTTTTACGCAATGTAAGGCAATCTAAAACGATCGAACGTTAAGATACTACCACTGGAGAGTTATGGGGTCTTTTGACTGGCCAGATAGTACTACAGTACATTGGATCCTTCTCTCTGGTTACGGTTCATTTTCCTTTTGCCTATACACTCACACACCGAATAGTCTGGCCTATTCTTTACGTATTCTCCTCTGTCCTCATACACCTGACAACACTGAGATCACCAAACAATTCTTCTTACTGCACTGTAATTGTTCAGTGGCCACTTTCTTCTTTGTGAGGGTAGAAGAGAATCTTTAGCTATGGTAAGCAGCTCTCCTAGGAGAAGGACACTCCAAAATCAAACCATTGTTCTCTAATCTTGGGTAGTGCCATAGCCTCTGTACCATGGTCTTCCACTGTCTTGGGTTGGAGTTCTCTTGCTTGAGGGTACACTCGGGCACACAGTTCTATCTTATATCTTATTTCTCCTCCTCTTGTTTTATTAAAGTTTTTATAGTTTATAAAGTGATATTTATTTTAATGTTACCCTTCTTACAATATTTTATTTTTCCTTGTTCCCTTTCCTCACTGAGCTATTTTCCCTGTTGGAGCCCCTGGGCTTATAGCATCCTGCTTTTCCAACTAGGGTTGTAGCTTAGCAAGTAATAATAATAACAGCTCAGCACCCACGACATTCCATGGACTGTGACTATTTTGTGATAATAGCATAAACACAGTCATTTCAAAGTGCCGATGACGAATGGAATTTTGTTACAACATTATTGAACAGGGTATATTTACAGTTACAAATATTTGAAAGTTGAAAAAACGACATTCATCTGATTGCAGAAAGTTGACAGTACGTAACCAATAAGATCTCCGTTAACGAACTATTGACTTGTGTCTCCCCTCACCCAGCCTGCGATGATTGGCTCAAATGAGGTGAAAAGGGGATGTCTGATGCAACGGTCCCTAAGAATATTATTAGCCTTTACTGTGTGCGATTCCATAACCTCGCAATACAAGGTAATTTTGTCGCTGGTAGTAATCTTCGAGCTATTTCTAGTAGTTGCGTCAAAGGGGTTATTGTACACTGCACCAACCTACCATAATTTCAGATATCTCCTTTCATTATATGTCACCATCATCATCATCAGCCGTTATTATTCCACTGTAGAATAAAGGCCTCAGACATGTCCTTCCCACTTGAATCTGTTTATGATCTTTCTGTGCCCGTTCATGAAAGCAAATTTACTTAGTTCGTTGATCCTGTCTTCTCTTCCTTCCCCTGCTTCTTTTGCCAACTCTAGTGACCTATTCTGTTATTCTTAATATCCATCTATTGTCTGTCATTCTCATCATATCTACCTTCATCTTAACGTCATTTATTATACAAACTGGGTTCAACGCCTGTCTATTTTGCTTCTCCATTTTTT
>NC_090761.1:19203559-19206059 GCF_036898095.1 Palaemon carinicauda
AACCTTAAGACTAAACAGTGATTAATAATAATAATAATAATAATAATAATAATAATAATAATAATAATAATAATAAATATATCTACCACATAACAATTCTGACAACATTGAAGCGATTACAAATATTTATCTGTATTATTATTATTATTATTATTATTATTATTATTATTATCTAAGCTACAACCATAATTGGAAAACCAAGGACTCTAACAGTTAAAAATAGCCTAGTAAGGAAAGGAAATAAGGAAATAAATAAACGGTATAAGAAGTAATGAACAGTTAAAATAAAACATTTAAAAACATCAACAACATTAAAACAGATATTTCATATATAAACTATAAAAAGACTTATATCAGCCTGTTCAACATGAAAACATTTGCTGCGAGTTTGAACTTTTGAAGTTTTACTGATTCAACTACTCGATTAGGAAGATCATTCCACAACTTGGTCACAGCTGGAATAAAACTTCTAGAGTACTGTGTAGTATTGAGCTTCATGATGGAGAAGGCCTAGCTATTAGAATTAACCGCATGACTAGTATTACGAACAAGATGGAACTATCCGGGAAGATCTGAATGTAAAGGATAGTCAGAATTATAAAAAATCTTATGCAACAAGCGTATTGAATTAATTGAACGACGGTGCATGTTTGCTTATTTCTTTTTTTTTTTGGGAGGGGGGAGTCTGAATAGACTTGGGTTCTGTTCCTAGAAGAGGACAATCACTTTAAGCTCGTTTTTTAAAATTTCAATGCGTTTCCCTCGACCTATTTAAAAGTTTAAATGCCACTCATGAATGGCAGAGGCAATGTACAGTGACATAGCCCTAGAGACTGAGCAAATAGCCCAAACCTCCTCTCCACCCAAGCTAAGATCGGGGAGGCCAGACAATGGCTGCTCATGACTCAGCAGGTAGACCTACAGGCTCCCCTAAAACCCCCATCCTGAGCTCACAAGGATGGTGAGGTTGCAGACACTCCAGTAAAGGAACTAACGAGTTTGAGCGGGACTTGAACCCCAGTCTGGCGATCACAAGGCAGGGACGTTTCTAATAGGCTACTACCTATGTAGTGAATTGAGTACAAAGTAACTAGTTTCCACTGCCTGTAATTAATAGCGACCTTATTCTTGTCGAATACCGGAGCTTTCCATTTTCTTTACTATTATTACTAGCTAAGCTACAACCCTAGTTGGAAAAGATAGATTCTCTGAGCCTTAGGGTTTCAACGGGGAAAAAATAGCCCAACGAGGAAAGTAAATGAATAAACTACAAGAGAAGTAATGAACAGTAAAAAAAAAGAATAAAATATTCTAAGAATAGTACCAACATTAAAACATCTTTCATATATAAAATATAAAAAGAGACTTGTCAACCTGTTTAACATAAAATTGGCTGCAAGTTTGGATTTTTGAGAGGAAAAAAAGGTTATGGGTAATATACACACTTATAACTATTTTGATTTGACCATTGCATCACTGTAGCAAGAAGGATCAATGCAAAAACTAATCGGTTTTTCAAATACAGCGAATTCCATGTATTTCGACAGAGCATTTTCCTTTATAGAGGTCCCTTTTCCTGCTCTTGATTCTTCTTCTTCTTCAGAGAGAGAGAGAGGAGAGAGAGAGAGAGAGAGAGAGAGAGAGAGAGAGAGAGAGAGAGAGAGAGAGAGAATTTACCATGATCTGAGGGCTATTATTATTATTATTACTGGCTAGGCTACAACCCTAGTTGGAAAAGCAGGATGCTATAAGTCCAGGGGCCCCAACAGGGAAAATAGCCCAGTGAGGAAAGGGGACTAGAAGAAAAATATTTTAAGAACAGTAACATTTAAAATAAATATTTCGTTTATATCTAGTAAAACTTTAACAAAACAAGAGTTAGAGAAGTTAGATAGAATAGTGTGCCCGAATGTACCCTCAAGCAAGAGAACTCTAACCCAAGACAGTGGAAGACCATGGTACAGAGGCTAAGGCACTACCCAAGACTAGAGAACAATGGTTTGATTTAGGAGTGTCTTTCTCCTAGAAAAGCTGCTTACCATTGCTAAAGAGTCTCTTATACCCTTACCAAGAGGAAAGTAGCCACTGAACAATTATAATACAGTAGTTAACCCACTTGGGTGAAGAAGAATTGTTTGGTAACCTCAGTGTTGTCAGGTGTATGAGGGCAGAAGAGAATCTGTAAAGAATAGGCCAGACTATTCGGTGTATGTATAGGTAAAGGGAAAGTGAACCGTAACCAGAGAGAAGGATCCAATGTATTACTGTCTGACCAGTCAAAGGACCCCGTAACTCTAGCGGTAGTATCTCAACGGGTGGCTGATATATATATATATATATATATATATATATATATATATATATGTATATATATAAGTATTATATATATATATATATATATATGTATATATATATATATATATATATATATATATATATATCAACTAAGAGGAAGAAATATAGTGTCTCACCTACAGTTTGAAAAACAAAATTGGTAAAA
>NC_090761.1:19208559-19221059 GCF_036898095.1 Palaemon carinicauda
TCTCCCTCCCTCTCATACACATTCACTCTTTTTTAACTGTCATCCTCATTTTATCAGGTCACTCTTCACTTTAAAACTTCTTCTTTGTTGCCTTTCTTCTTCTCTCATAAATAGATACGGTCTCTCTCTCTCTCTCTCTCTCTCTCTCTCTCTGACGCGTATTTTTCCCTCCCTCTTTCGTTTACCCTTAAACACCATTATAATTCTGTAACTTTCTCAATCCCCCCCCCCCCCCATTGCCCACAAACTCCTACAGCTCTGCCCCCAAAAAATCCCTGCTCCCAGCGAACCTGAACTTCATTATTATTATTATTATTATTATTATTATTATTATTATTATTATTATTACTTGCTAAGCTAAAACCCTAGTTGGAGAAGCAGGATGCTATAAGCCCAAGGTCTCCAACAGGGAAAATAGCCAAGTGAGGAAAGGAAATAAGGAAAAACTACAAGAGAAGTTTAAGAACAATGATAAAACAAATCTTTTATATATACTATAAAAACTTGAAAATAACAAGAGAATAAAAACTTGAAAATAACAATGAAAAGAGAATAAAAACTTGAAAATAACAATGAGAAGAGAAACAAGATAGAATAGTGTGCTTGAGTGTACCCTCAAGCAAGAGAACTCTACCCCAAGACAGTGGAAGACCACGGTATAGAGGCTATGGCACTACCCAAGACTAGAGAACAATGGTTTGATTTTGAAGTGTCCTTCTCCTAGAGGAGCTGCTTACCATAGCTAAAGAGTCTCTTCTACCCTTGACAAGTGGAAAGTAACCTCTAGACTCTAGAGAGACGAATTGTTTGGTAATTTCAGTGTTGTCAAGTGAATGAGAGAGGTGAATGTGTAAAGAATAGGCCAGACTATTCAGTGTATATGTCGGCAAAGATGAAATGAGCCGTAACTAGAGAGAGTGATCCAACGTAGTGCTGTCTGGCCAGCCAAAGGACCCAATAACTCTCTAGCGGTAGTTTCTCATCTGACGTCATCCTTGGAGCCACGAAGCCCCTATAGGTTTTACTAACCTTTTTTGCTTTAGCGTCGAAAAAGCCATTTCCTTCATCATTAGTATCATTCTCAATAAGCATACATTCCTATGGAAAAAGCCATGGGTCATGACCTCGCATAGAAACATTTCCCAAAATTCGGAAAAAAATTATAGAAAATATTTTTTCTTTTTTTATTTGCAGTGAAAAGATTTGATTATTATTATTATTATTATTATTATTATTATTTGTTAAGCTACAACCCTAGTTAGAAAAGCAGGATGCTATCAGTCCAAGAGCTCCAACAGGGAAAAATAGCTCAGTGAGGAAAGGAAACGAGGAAATAAACTATATGAAAAGTAATGAACAATTAAAATAAAACATTTTAAGAACAGTAACAACATTAAAATAGATCATTTATATGTAAACTATGAAAAGAGACTTATGTCAGTCTATTCAACATAAAAAACTTGCTGTAAGTCTAAAATTTGTTAATAACAAAGTAAATGAACAACATGAAATCTACATAAAACAAAATAATCAAAATGGAATTCTGTTAGAAATTCCAAAGCGCTTTCAAGGTACATGTTCCATTGAAACATTTGCTACAATTTTGAACTTTGTTAATAACAAATTAAAGTAGAGGAGCACTTCGTGGAGCGCAGACCTCCGCTGCGGCACCTTATTTCTCGACCTTTTGCTCGACCTTGACCTTAACCAAAGCTTTTGACCTTTTTATGTATTAATTGGCGTGGATTTTCTTACACTCAAATATTAACCAAGTTTGAAGTCTCTGTGACAACAATGTTCAAATTTATGCCTCATTACGAGAATTGGACATTTTGCTTGACTGTGACCTTGACCTTCCAAATTTTAATAATTTCTAGATTTTTACATAACAGGTAATCCCTTCAAATTTCATTACTCTACGGTTAAAATTGTTGCTAGGAAGCTGTTCACAAACACAAACACGGGCGAAAACTTAACCTCCTTCCAACTTCGTTGTCGGAGGTAATGAACAACATGAAATCTACTTAATACAAAATAACCAAAATGAAATTCTGTAAGAGATTTCAATCCTTGAAAAGGATTCCAAAGCGTTTTCAAGATACAAGTCCCATTCGGTTGGTCGCCCCAATCAATATGTTACAAAGCTAAACCTGACCCAGCCGGAACTTGGATAAAAATATAAAAGTTCCCATTGGTTTTGTCGATTCATAAGTGGTTAGCTTATATTTCCAATCCTTGCTGCAGGCGAACCTTTTTTTTTTCCATTTCTTTTTAGTGTGATTATTTTGCTGTGATGAATTGCGGGTATTCTAAGCGCTTGGATTAAAATTCCAGTACCGTCTGCTTAGAGTGCCGATCAGGGCGATCAGCCGATTGTTTTACTGTTTAACTTTGTTTCAGTTTGTCTTCTATTGAATTCCTCATTACTTCCGGTAACGAAGTTGGGAGGAGGTTAGGAGGTTATGTTTTCGCCCCGTTTGCCCGTTTGTGAACAACTTCCTGGCCACAATTTTTCTCATAGAGTAGTGAAACTTAGGGATTAATTGTCATGTTGAGACATGGAAGGGATTTAATTTTGATAGCCCTAAGGTCAACGGTCAAGGTCAAGAAATAAGTTGCTGTGGCGGAAGTCATAATTTTGCTCACAGAGTAGCAAAACTTTCGGGGATTAATTGTCATGTTGAGACGCGGAAGTGATTCAATTTCGAAAATCCTAGGGTCAAAGGTCAAGGTCGAGAAATAAGCTACCGTGGCGTGTGTCACAATTTTACTCTTAAGAGTTATGAAAATTTTAGGGATTTACTGTTATGTTGAGACGTGGAAGTGATTTAATTTTGAAAGTCCTAGGACCAAAGGTCAAGGTCGAGAAATAAGCTACCGTGGCGTGTGTCACAATTTTACTCTTAAGAGTTATGAAAATTTTAGGGATTTACTGTTATGTTGAGACGTGGAAGTGATTTAATTTTGAAAGTCCTAGGACCAAAGGTCAAGGTCGAGAAATAAGCTACCGTGGCGTGTGTCACAATTTTACTCTTAAGAGTTATGAAAATTTTAGGGATTTACTGTTATGTTGAGACGTGGAAGTGATTTAATTTTGAAAGTCCTAGGACCAAAGGTCAAGGTCGAGAAATAAGCTACCGTGGCGTGTGTCACAATTTTACTCTTAAGAGTTATGAAAATTTTAGGGATTTACTGTTATGTTGAGACGTGGAAGTGATTTAATTTTGAAAGTCCTAGGACCAAAGGTCAAGGTCGAGAAATAAGCTACCGTGGCGTGTGTCACAATTTTACTCTTAAGAGTTATGAAAATTTTAGGGATTTACTGTTATGTTGAGACGTGGAAGTGATTTAATTTTGAAAGTCCTAGGACCAAAGGTCAAGGTCGAGAAATAAGCTACCGTGGCGTGTGTCACAATTTTACTCTTAAGAGTTATGAAAATTTTAGGGATTTACTGTTATGTTGAGACGTGGAAGTGATTTAATTTTGAAAGTCCTAGGACCAAAGGTCAAGGTCGAGAAATAAGCTACCGTGGCGTGTGTCACAATTTTACTCTTAAGAGTTATGAAAATTTTAGGGATTTACTGTTATGTTGAGACGTGGAAGTGATTTAATTTTGAAAGTCCTAGGACCAAAGGTCAAGGTCGAGAAATAAGCTACCGTGGCGTGTGTCACAATTTTACTCTTAAGAGTTATGAAAATTTTAGGGATTTACTGTTATGTTGAGACGTGGAAGTGATTTAATTTTGAAAGTCCTAGGACCAAAGGTCAAGGTCGAGAAATAAGCTACCGTGGCGTGTGTCACAATTTTACTCTTAAGAGTTATGAAAATTTTAGGGATTTACTGTTATGTTGAGACGTGGAAGTGATTTAATTTTGAAAGTCCTAGGACCAAAGGTCAAGGTCGAGAAATAAGCGGCCATGGCAGATATCACAATTCTACTATTGAGACGTAGAAGCGATTCAATTTTGAAAGTCGTAGGTCAAAATAATGTCAAGGATAAGGTAGAGAAAATGGTCGAGAAATAGAGAAATAAGCTGAGGTCACAATTTTACTCAGAGTAGTGAAACTTTCAGGTATGAATTATGTTGAGACGTGGAAGTGATTCCTTTTTCAAAGTCCTAGGTCAAAGGTCAAGGTAGAAGTCATGCAAAAGGTCGAGAAATAAGCTGCTGTGGCTGAGGTCTGCACTCTAAGAGTGCTTTTCTAGTTACATTTTTGTTTTCATCGTTCGCAAACGCCAATACGGACTGAAAATTAGGTGAATGACCTCAACTAACATAATTATCCTAAATGGAATATTAATAATCAAATCTAGCAGAGGTAGACGGTTGGTGTGAGTAGACTATTTAAACCATGGACTGTTGTCATTAACCTGTGTTAACATACGGCACATAATCGTTAAAATTTGTAATAAGTGATAAAAAAAATATTCTATTTGTTTACAACAACGTCAATAACTTGAATGATTTAAAGAAAAAAAAAATTCTTGGTATAAATATATCATATTATCTTTCCACCCACATAGGACCAGGAAGGGCCAGGAAATGCTACTGGTGACCCAAGACAGACCTATAGGATCCCCTGAAATCCCCCATCCTTAGCTCACAAGGATGATGAGGTTGCAGCGACCAAAGGAACTAACGACTTAGAGTGGGACTCCAAACTTGGTCTGGCGAACACCAGTGAGGAATGTTACCACATAGGCCACCGCAACCTTAACTATTTGAAAGTTCGAATGTCTTGATTTATGTTTATGTCATTCTGGTTTGCCTACAAGGACACTGACAGTAATACCTAGCCAAAGCACATATGCTAATTGCGTTCTCGACAGGAAGCTATTGCTTCTAATTAATTTTTTTCTTGTTCTTATAAGAAGGGGTTAAGAGGAGTCGCTCGCATAATGTACATGGGATGTCTATCTCTAATAATATCTGATCCAAAATTTTATTTCTTACTTTTTCATATTATGGACATATTGAACTTGAAAAGGTTATTAAGGTTTTCTGTAGACTCTTCGAAAAATTCTGCTTTTCCAACAAGACTCTCAGATAAACTTCTAATAATAATAATAATAATGATAATGATAATAATAATAATGATAATAATAATAATAATAATAATAATAATAACACCGCCAAGAGCCAAAGGCTAATGGGGTCGTCCATGACCTAAGATATATCTGTGGTAGAAATTTCGTCAAAATCCGTTAATTTGTTTTGACATTGTCTTTAAAATGGCGAAAAATTCAAATCCGGATCTAGAATCCGGATTCGGATCATCTCCAAACTTTAATTTGGTCGTCCATGAATTAAGATCTATCTGAGGTGTAAATTTCGTCAAAATCCGTAGAATAGTTTTGCCGTAATATTGTCACCAGAATACAGACAAATAAATAAAGAAAAAATGAATAAATTGACTATTTTATAACGTTGGTGGAGGTAATAATAATAATAATAATAATGATAATAATAATATACACAAGTAGCACTACGGTGACGTAACATTGATACAACGTAGACACAATTCTTGTGTTTATAATATCTGTTGCCAGGAATCCGGAAAAATGTTTCGCTTGCCATCTAAAGAGGATCTTGGAACCGATTCTGGTCTCTTGACATTTATACGAAACACTACTTAAAGCTACCTGCTGAGGTTGAACGCATCTGCTCATTCGTGTTCAGAAGGAGGACGTGCATTATTATCATTATTATAAGAGAAACCCCCATACGGAAATTCAATAATCAGGAACGCGTGAATGCAGTGGGCCACACTAGGCTCTATAAATTCTCAACACAGGAAATAATAACCCCAAACAGGTAAATGGCTGTAGTAAGAGGAAGAACATTTCCTGCTTTCAATTAAGATGCAAAATTCAAACTCGAATCCTTCAACCCGGCTTCAGTGGATCTGAATCTATTAATATAAGTCCAGACTTATCTTCAAACTGGCTGTTAGAGATCCCAATGTTGTGGAGAGATATTGACCTAAAGAAATACCAATGAAGAACTTCTCTTGTTCATACTCTCTCTCTCTCTCTCTCTCATATATATATATATACACACACACACACACACATATATATATATATATATATATATATACACACACACACATATATATATATATATATATATATCCCTCTCATATCTATCTATATATAGTTATATACAATATATACATATATATATATATATATATATATATATATATATATATATATACATATATACATCAATGCATACATACATATATATATATATATATATATATATATATATATATACATGTATATATACATATAAATACACACACACACACATATATATATATATATACATATTTATGATATATATTTACGCATGCGAATTTGATTAATTCTGTTCATGAGTATAGCAAGTGCAAAGTTAATGCTAATGGAGAACTATCAAACGAATTTCCAGCGAACAGCGGAGTACTCTGAGGGAATGTGTTGTTTATCCTCTTCATGGAATTTGTAATACGTAAAACAGCCGGAGACGGTGGAGAAGGATTGGACTGGATTAGTAATAGGAAATTGGCAAGGCTAGAGCATGCTGATAATGCTTTTGTGACGGGCCGAGAGAGGAGTTGTGAAATCAAAGGCAGATTGGAAACGACTGAGCTATATTGTTATAGAACACTCTCCTTTATATACAAAACGGCAAGGCAACAGGACATGGCATGTTTGAGAGACAGACAAAGTTCAGAGGAAAACCGGAGACATGATCATTCAGGTTCTTTTTAGTGCGAGGGAAGAGCGCAGATACAAGCATAATATATACAATAGGAATTATGTACAATTGTGTGACACACGGTTGGTACACTTTCCTTATTAGAAGAACACAGGATATGCAATGCTTGCTTACCAGAATGCAAGAAATATCACACAAGGTTGGGATGAAGATGAATAGAAAAAAGACAGATCATACGAACGGAGTATGCAATGGAAGATGATATATCATTAGAAGGAAAAAGGATTAATGAGGTAGAATCATTCAAGTATTTAGGAACTATGATCGTACAGGGTCTGTAGAATCAGAGTTTAGTGAAATATTGAAAAAAGCAAATCAGACAATGGGTAGGTTAAGTAAAATTTGGAAATCAAATCGCCTGAAATTACATATAAAAAATCAGACTATATATCAGTTCAGTGAGATCGGTGTTACTATATAGACATGAGTCATGGTGTGAAAATTAAATAATCTCCAATAGATATAGTAGATTTTGTTGGGGGTGTTCCTGGGAGGTTGGGAAGGAAACACAATCTTGAAATTAATGTAAGTTCTATTGAGAAGGTGCAATATACGAATCGAATGCAACAGGCAGGAAATACGTCTGCCTTGGGTGACGAACGACAATACAAGCACATTGTGTGATGCCCCAAGGCTGGGAGGTACATTGTTGCCATGTCTTCGGGGCGTTGCCACACTTAATAATGAAATAGACATCTATGCATAATAACATTATAATATGATGCATATACACATATGAGTACATAGGGGGTGTATTTATTTACAAGAGACATATAATAAATGAGACATAATAAATGAGAAACATCATACATTGCTTTAGGTATGATAATATGTTAACGTCAGTTAATGTAACGGTCTCACATTTTATATATCGACACCTCCCTCCCCCCTCGCGCTCGTAGTTCCATTCTCGAGCGAACTCTTTCTAATGAGCCTTTGAGATCTGCGTGGGAACACTTGGGGGTTAGAGACTAAGGACCTTTCTATGTCCGTGCAAGGGGCCACAGGTAAATGGTGGAGGGGGTCAACACCAGGCGTTGGCACTGGACGTAGAAAGCGGCGGTTACGCCACCAAACTCGGCCACTGGGAAGACGCACCTCATAGTCCCGTGATTTGCCAAAACCCATGATAACGCCAACCTTTTCCCATCGATGTGATGTCGGGTCTTGGATCCTTACTGTCTGACCTATTTCCAACTTGGGAAGTGGGCGGGCGTGTTGATCGTATTGTAGTTTTACTTGTTCAGCACGGGCAGCTGCACGGCGGTCACAGTCCTCAGACTTGGCCTGCCATTCCTCTGAAAAAGACTGTGGATGAGCAGGTACACAGGTACGGAGTGGGCGGCCATACAAAATCTATGCTGGAGAGCGGCCTGTGAAGTTTGGAGTATTACGCAGTTCCAAGAGGCCTCGATCAAATTCTTCGCAGTCAATATTGCCAGATGGTGCTGTCTTGAGGATTAAGTGCTTAATGGCTTTTACAGAAGCTTCTGCATGGCCATTGGACTGTGGGTAATGTGGTGACGACATGATATGGTGGACACCCCATCTCATCATGAAATCTTGAAAGTCTTTGCTGGCGAATTGAGGGCCACCATCAGTCCTGAGACGAAGGGGAACACCGACTTCCCTGAAGTAACGACAGAAGATACGTATGGTGTTGGAAGCAGTAGTGTCTCCTTTACATGGTACCACAACAGGCCACCCAGAGAGTCGGTCGGTTACAACTAGGAATGATTTCCCGGCGACACTGAAAAAGTCAGCCGAGACAGACTCAAAAGGCCTCGTAGGGTGGTCATCATTCAATAAGGGTTCCTGCTGAAGGCTAGGCTGCAACATTTGGCATGATTCACAAGCTCTGACAGTACTGGTGATGTCTGAATCAATTCCCGGCCAAAAAACAGTCTGTCTTGCACGTCGCTTTGTGGCTTCAACTCCTCGATGGCTATCATGAAGACGAGCGAGAGTACGACGGCGGAGGGCAGCAGGGACGACAATTCTTGCTCCGTAGAGAACCAGATCACCATCAGTTGAGAGGTTTTCCCTTAATTTCCAGAAAGGGAGTAACGACTGGTGTTGGTTATAACGGCTTGATGGAAATCCGGAAGTCACACAATTCACAAGACGGGTATACGATGGATCAGCTCTTGCTGCAGCTCGGAGTTCCTGAAGTGTCCTATCTGCATCTTGGGGCGTAGAATCTTCTTCGGCGATGACAGCATTGACATTGACGATATACCTGACGTGTGTTGCGACATCAGCACAAGTGATATCATCTTCTGGAGTAGGCTGACTGACTGGAGCTCGAGATAAGGCATCTGGAATGCTGAGCTGCTTTCCAGCTTGCCACACTGCTGTGAATAAGTACGGTGAAATCTTTTCCTTGAGACGCTGAAGGCGAGGATGCTCCACTGCATCGAGTGTATAATGATTGAGAATTGGGATGAGTGGCCGGTGATCAGTCATCAGGGTAAAATGCTGAAGACCAGCTAGATACAATCTACACTTAGACATAGCCCACACCACAGCTAACAATTCTAGCTCTATAGTAGCATAGCGGGACTCGGCATCTGTGAGGAAGCGGGAGCCACATTGAACTAGGCGAAATCTGCCATTACTATGGTCCTGTAGAAGGGCGTATCCAATTCCATATAGGCGAGAGGCATCAGTCTGGAGAATTACCGGCAATGCAGGATCAAAGGAGGCAAGGACTGGGGGGCTTACCAAGGCAGCCTTGACTCGACGAAATGCATCGTCATGATCAGGAGTCCAAAAGAATGCTCTCTTGGGGCTCATCAGAGGTCGTAGGGGCTGAGCTGTAGCAGCAATCTCAGGGGTAAATTCGGCCAACTGGTTCACTAAACCCATGAATGATCGAAGGTCAGTCAAATTGGTCGGAGTTGGAAAATCCCGGATTGCACTAACTTTGCCAGGATCAGCTGCTATACCCTCTTCTGAGAGCTGATATCCACAAAAGGACACTTGAGATGCAGCAACCACAAACTTGTCTCTGTTGAGAGTAATCCTGAATTTACGGCATCGAAGAAGCATCTCGTAGATTTGTTGAAGATGAGTGAAGTAATCTTCATCCGAAAGGAGTATGTCATCCACGACCTTTACACAGTTCTGCATTCCTTGAAGAGCCATATCACCGCGGAGACAGAAGGCGTCCCCTGTAGCTGCAAAACCCATTGGGCCTCTGCAATGCTTGAAACGGCCGTACGGTGTAATGAAGGTTGTCAAGTGTTGGTCCTCTTCAGCAAGTGCCATCTGCCAATATCCACATAAGGCATCTGCTGTAGTGAAATACCTTGCCTTCGAATTAACACTACGGATGGCAGCAAACGGAGTTGGAGAAGGGTGGGTTGGTCGGGACACTTGGCTGTTGAGCTTAGTGAGGTCCACAGTGATACGGACACCTGAGTCCTTAGCTACTACGACGAGTGGATGGCACCATTCTGAAGGTTCATCACCGGCAGGCTTGATAATTCCTTGGGTTACCATGGAGGCGAGTTCTTCCTTAACTTGATCGCGGAAAGCAAAGGGTATCTGGCGTGGAGTGTGGACAGCAAAGGGTACTGCACCATCCTTGAGGTGGATCCTCATTGGAGGACCAGTCATCGGCTGGAGTGGTGTTGTCTTGAGGTCTCCTTTGGTGACGAGAACATCCTTGAACTCCCGTAGAAAAAATTCTCTTGCCTCAGTAGGGGATGTGGTAGCAGAAAGGGGCAATTCCTTGCATCTTTTGATGTGCTTAACTTCCAATATTGGCTTGGGAAAGTCAGGAGAAATAATTGCTAATTCCTTACAGTGGCTGTAAGACAACAATGGAGTTTGGACACCGTCATGGACCTGTATAACAGCAGAACAGGACTGCTTACCCAGCATAAGAGTGGCTTGGAAGGTACCCAAAGCAGGTGTCATGGCTGAACCGTCGGCAGTTGGAGTTACAGTTGTAAGAAACGGCTTCAAACTACTTCTAGGTATCTTCAGTAGGTCAAGATGCTGGGGTCCTACCACGGAGACTTCGGCGCCTGTGTCGGGTAACATCTGAATTCGGGATGTAACATCTCCATATGTTAGAAGAACACTGACAGGCTTAGGCGACTTGCCGAAAGTTTCGACTCGACGACAGCTGGACTTCTTTACGACCTTTGATTTACCTGATGATGGGGTAGCTTTGTCACTTGAAGAGCCACCCTGTGTACTGTCATTTCTCTTTGTCTTACAGTATTTATCGTAATGTCCCACACGGTTACAAACTCGGCACTGTGCTGCGTTGGCTGGGCATTTTGGAGTCCTGTCCCAATGACCTCGTCGACCGCAGTTCTTGCAGCTGCTTTCTAGGGCTGGGCAAACTTCGGAAGAATGGTGGATACGTGCACAACACTGGCATGGAGTGGCTGGTTTGGGTGGTGGGGTTGAAGAATGATTTTTACCACCTCCCTTCTGTTTCTTGTGCGTTGAAACAACACGTAGCTGGGAGGTTGGTGCTCGAATGGCAGAAGTAGCCTTCCTGGCCGCCTCATATGAGCGACAAGTATTGACCACCTCCTGTAGTGAAGCTGTTGCATCAAGAGAGATGAGTTTCTGGACGAGTTCTCCATCCCTGATACCCATGAGAATTATCATCTTCATTTGAGTTTCTTCACATACTGATGAATTCCCCGGACATACGTCCACCTCTTCAGCTATATGCTTAAGTCGCACGTAAAAATCTGAAAAAGATTCTCCCTCAATCTGTTTGCAACTTAAGAGTTCTCTTCGGCGAAGGGCTTCGTTGCGTAGACTTTTCACGTGATCCTGCAGTTCATCTAAGACCTCTTCTACGGTCTTGTCTGAGTTGGGTGGAATATCCAGGGTGTGCTCCAAGATCCTCTGCGTCTCAAGAGTGAGGCACATTCTAAGCTGAATGAGTTGCTTCTCTCTAGGTAACTTGGATAAATCCACCATGATCGAATAATCTTCCCATCGACGTCTCCATTCTCGAAAAACTTGAAAACTGGCATCTGCTTGAAGGGGAGGCGGGTTCTGGGTGATAGCTTTTTGAGGTGCAGGTATTACTGATGAACTTGAAGATGAAACAGTAGGTACTGACGATGTAGACGATGTATTGGTTGAAAGGCTATGTGTGCTGTCAGGTTGGGAGGTAACAGGAAGCAACCTCTGCAACAATGCTGTAAAGCGAGCACTTTCTTCCTGTCGACGTTGTTCGTCTTCTCTGCGTCGAAAATCCTCTTCTTGGCGCCTTCTTGCATCCTCTTGTATACGACATTGTTCAAGATACTTGATGAAATGAAGAAAATCGGCTCCAGAAGCTGATGGAGGAGTTGTATAATGTGGGGTGAGTGGCGGTGGCAACTGGTATACTTCCTCCCCAATTAATCCACCGAGAGCTCCAACATTAGGATTAAATCCTTCCTCTACCTCTGCTTCTCGTATATCAGAAGATTCCTCGTGAAATTCCGATTCCGACATGGTTTATTGTAAAAACATTAACATTAACATATCAAGAAGAAATATGTAAGAAATAAAAGCTAAATTTTCCAAAAGATTCAGAAATAATATAATTCTTACGAATATGTGCACATTATACTAAGTGTAGCGGTATGGTTCAGGTAGGGAGGGGGAGGAGTCTGTTCGACGAGCAGTAGTCACTCCCAAAGACTATATACTGAAGGAAGATAGGTAGGCTCAGGCTTCTAACACACAAATGAGTGTGCTATGA
>NC_090761.1:19226059-19298559 GCF_036898095.1 Palaemon carinicauda
ATTAATATGGACCCGCCCGAGAAGTAATTCACTCGACTTCAGTGGAGGGTTGGATTTAAACCCAAAATAAGTAAACAAGTAAATATATAGAGCTTGATCATCGGGCCTCACTGTCTCGATGCCGCTACACCAGGCTCCTAAGGTCTGTTTCAGTTTTCTATGCAATGCATTTAAAAGCGTCTGGTTTCAGTTCCAGTTTCATCAGAATAGATGCACACCAGAACGTCAGCCAAGCAAGCCCATTATCCCCACTGTGGTGCCCAACCACAGCAGTGGCCTCCCCAGTAAATAGCTTAAACTCAGGGTTCCTGGCTGGGATCGATCTGTCGCCAAGCAAATGCTGGGCAAACACGTTACCACTGTACTAGCCAGGATGATGTTTCAAGTTTTTTTTTTCATTGGAGGAAATTAACAAGTATATAGAAAATAAAAATAACAACCACAATGGCATTTGATATTGAATTCTAACTTTTTGAATACATATCCATTTATGATAAATTTTTCTAGCTTGGCAATGATTCGAACCTACGCCCAGAGTCGAAACAATGGTTGGAGGGACGCGTGTTAATGATACATGTCCATATATAGAAAAAAATATATTGCAGAGTTAAAAGGGGCAGCGACAGCTTTCCTTTGGAATATCTTTGCTATACGACCTTCTCCCGGTAAAAAATATCTGAAATCCTTCAGAGTATTTAAACAATTTAACATAAAAAATTTTAATGACCAAAGAATTACTGGGGAAATATTGAGGGCACTTTGTTACAGAAAATTGCATACAAATGTAATTTTCTTCTATCTAATATATTTATCCTGTTTAGCTTTTTTGCTCTCTCTCTCTCTCTCTCTCTCTCTCTCTCTCTCTCTCTCTCTCTCTCTCTCTCGTATTGTACTGTATTCCCCGGCTAGTTTTCTCTTTTTACCAAACTTTCCTTTAAACCCTGCCCTCTACTCGTGTTAAAGCTGTGTTCACATGCTCACACTTTTCTTGATGTTGTGTTCAATGAATCAATGTCTTGAATTTCTTGTTTCTATATTTCCCTTTGCTCGCAAGCAGCATCAATCCGTCTGTCTGTCTGCCTGTCTGTTCAACAGTTTCTAGTTGTCCGTCTTTGTACGAGCAAAATATGTTTAAAAAGACAGGACTTTCAGAAGAAAATGCCTATATATATATATATATATATATATATATATATATATATATATATATATATATATATACTGTATATATATACATATAAATGCATATCTACTTTTGTACTGTATACGTACATATATATATAAATGTATATATACATATATATACACACATACATTATATATATACACAAACACACACACACATTATATATATATATATATATATATATATACATATATATATATATATATATATATATATATATATATAAAATCATCATCATCTCCTCCTACACCTATTGAAGCAAAGGGCCTCTGTTAGATTTCGCCAGTCGTCTCTATCTTGAGCTTTTAATTTAATACTTCTCCAGTCATCATCTACTACTTCGCATTTCATAGTCCTCAGCCATGTAGGCCCGGCTTCCAACTCTTCTAATGCCTTGTGGGGCTCAGTTGAACGTTTGGTGAACTAATCTCTCTTGAGAGTGCGAAGAGCATGCCCAAACCATCTCCATCTACCCCTCATCATGATCTCATCCACATATGGCACTCGAGTGATCTCTCTTATAGTTTCATTTCTAATCCCGTCCTGCCATTCAACTCCCAATATCCTTCTGAGGGCTTCATTCTCAGATCAGCTAAATCTATTGGAGATTGTTTCATTGTCATACCATGACTCTTGTCCAAAGAGTAACACCAATCTCACTAGGCTGATATAAAGTCTGATTTTTAAATGTAATTTCAGGCGATTTGATTTCAAAATTTTACTTAACCTACCCATTGTCTGATTTGCTTTTACAATCTTTCACTAAACTTTAATTCTGAAGACCCTGTATTGGAGATCACAATTCCTAAACACTTGAATGATTCTACCCCATTATTCCTTTCTCCTTCCAACGATATTCCATCTTCCATTGCATATTCAGTTCTCATCATCTCTGTCTTTCTTCTATTTATCTTCAGCCCGACCTCGTGTGATATTTCCTGCATTCTGGTAAACAAGCATTGCAAATGCTGTGGTGTTCTGCTAACAAGGACAGCATCATCATCAAAATCTAAGTCTGCTAAATTCCTATCACCAATCCAGTCCAATCCTTCTCCACCATCTTCGACTGTTCTACGCATTACAAAATCCATGGGGAGGATGATAAACATAGGTGACAACACATTATTATTATTATTGCTTGCTAAGCTACAACCCTAGTTGGAAAAGCAGGATGCTATAAGCCCAGGGGCTCCAACAGGGAAAATAACTCAGTGAGGAAAGGGAACAAGGAAAAATAAAATATTTCAAGAAGAGCAACAATATTAAAATGAATATCACCTTATAAACTATAAAACCTTTAAAAAAACAAGAGGAAGAGAAATAAGATATAAGATAGAACAGTGTGCCCGAGTATCACCTGGAGTACTTCGCTGTTCACTGGAAATTCATTAGATAAGACTCCATTAACATTAACTTTGTACTTGCTATGCTCATGAACAGACTTAATCAAATTTAAATATTTAAGAAGAATTCCATAATAACGAGCTCTCCACAAAATTGGTCGGTGTACACTATCAAAGGCTTTTTCAGTCCACAAATGCCATCAAAAGGGCATTTCTATATTCTACGCATTGTTGCACGTCTCAAAATGAAAATTTGGTCAGTGCAACTTCTACCTTTTATAAATCCTGCTCGTTCATCTCTCAGCTTGTCATCAATCTTTCTCTCCCGTCTCTTTAGAATAAGCATACTATACATTTTCGTAACAACTGACGTAACTGTGATGCCTTTGTAATTATTGCAATCAGTCAGGTCTCCTTTTTTGGCCATTTTCACCAACACTTCTACCTCCCATTCATCAGGGTTTGCCTCTTCATGACACATTCCACAAAATAATCTTGTAAGTAGTCTGGGAGTCACTTTATTTTCAGCCAGTAACATCTCGGCAGTTATTCCATCGTATCCACGGGTTTTCCATCGTTTTAGTCTTTTGAGGATAGCTTCGACTTCAAACACACTGAATTCATTCATGGGCACATCAAGGTCTTCATTAGCTTCAGGTATATTAATCAAAGCCTTCATATCTTTTATTCATGACCTCACTAAAGCGTTCCATCCATGATTGTCTTACTTCATATCCTATTGTTATAATAGATTCATCTCTCTCTCTTTGATGGAGTATATGCTTCTTCTCCTTCTTTGCCCCAGTAGAGATTTAATTAATAATTCTATGAGAAATTTTTACATCACATACATACACACACACATATACAGTATATATACATACATATATATCAGGTATTAGGAACAAGAGAGAGAGAGAGACTAGGCCAGGAAACATATAGCTAATTCTTATTCGTTTGACAATCTATTCGATGTTTGACAGCAAACTTTTCGATATCCCCTTCGTATGTGTGCCTAGTTCAAACCCAGCGCAGTTTTGACAAACTCCACTAAAATACACATCTGCAATCGCTGTGATTTAAGATTGACTAAGGAAATTTCGGTTAAATATTCGCTGGGGCGTGCGAGTCATTCATCACCCAAAAGCAACCAAGGGAAAACCCACCGTTATACTATGAATTAAAAGTTAAGAAGGAAGTTCCAACAAGGATGTTGAACAGAGGTAAAGTCGAAGGATATAAAGCTGTTCAACTAGGAGTAGAAGAAACACATCAAAGACATTTAAAGTGATCCTATGGTCTAGGAATATGCGAGTGAATTCCATGGCCGAGTAGTATAGTACCCGGGTCATGATATCTCGGACAGAGATGGATCCCTGGCTATCGCTCATAAGGCCACTGGCCTCTAAATGGGTAGAAGCATCTATTTAAAAAATGTCAGGGGATAGATACCTTGGTCCCAAAACTAATTGAGGAATTAGAAAGATATTCTTTTTTGGCATTATTCCTTATGTAGAGCCAGTATTGTTCTGTCTGGTGTTCAGCTGCTGATTCTCATCTTAATTTGTTGGACAGAAACTTACGGTCGATTAAATTTCTTATTCCTGATCTAGATATTAATCTTTGGCACCGTCGTTTAATTAGTTCATTATGCATGTTGCATAAGATTTTTCATAACTCTGACCACCCTTTACATTCAGATCTCCCTGGACAATTCTATCCTGTTCGTAATACTAGGCAGGCAGTTAACTCTAATAACCAGGCCTTCTCCATCATGAGGCTCACTACTACACAGAATTCTAGAAGTTTTATTCCAGCTGTGACCAAGTTGTGGAATGATCTTCCTAATCGGGTAGTTGAATCAGTAGAACTTCAAAAGTTCAAAGTTGGAGCAAATGTTTACATGTTGACCAGGCTGATATGAGTCTTTTTATAGTTTATATATGACACATCTGTTTTTGACGTTGTTAATAGTTTATTTAGGACATATCTGTTTTGACGTTGTTACTGTTTTTAGAATGATTTGTTGTTAATTTATTCTCATCATTTATTTATTTCCTTATTTTCTTTCCTCAATGAGCTATTTTTCCCTATTGGGGCCCTTGGGCTTATAGCATCTTGCTTTTCCAACTAGGGTTGTAGCTTGGCTAATAATAATAATAATAATAAAAATAATAATATAATAGGAAAATATGGAGCACACGATAAATATAAGCTTCGTCCGGTTTAGTTCAAACTTTAAACATTTCATGAACTAAAGAGGATGAAAATAATCAGAATTTATACACAGTGCTTAACCTTTCAGTAATTCGGCGATTTCAAACACACTCATCTGTATATCTATATCAATTTATACACAGAAGTACATACATCTCTCCTATATAATAACGAGCAAGTGTCTCGTTTTATATATATATATATATATATATATATATATATATATATATATATATATATCTATATATATATATATATATATATATATATATATATATATATATATATATCTTCCCAGTCACGTCAGCGCTCTCTGTCCCTTAGGTAGGGGGAAGAGGACATAGTCATACCCAGATGACAGGGAGGGTGTGTGCGCGTATGTGTACATAACTATCTAAATATTTAGCCGTCATTTTTAGCCAGTTACGTACAAAGTTTATGCATGCATGTATATGTGTGTGTATATATATATATATATATATATACATATATATATATATATATATACATATATATACACATATATATATATATACACATATATATATATACATATGCAGTATATATACATATGTATATATATATACATATATATATATATATATATATATATATATATATATATATATATACACACACACACACATATATATATATATATATATATATATATATATATACCTGTATATATATATATATATATATATATACCTGTATATATATATATATATATATATATATATATATATATATATATATATTTATATATGTATATATATATATATATATATTTATATATGTATATATATATATATATATATATATATATATATATATATATATATATATATATATATATATATATATATTCCCATCTGAGTGGGTATGCCTTAACGTGGTGAAAGAGTTAATGTATCAACATAATAAGCAAAGCTATACTAGTCAGGACCACGCATACTATGTTGGTTTGCTGCGAGCGATCAGACTAAAGTCTCCCACCTTCACCAATCCTCAGTGGCCAGCGTGATGATGAAAAAGGTCAACAAGCCACCAACAAGCACAAAAGAGAACTTTCTATTATTTCTTGTATCTTACCCTTACTGGTAAGAAGACAATCTAATATAGAATCATCCAAGTCTGGATTCCGATGGATGGAACATAAATAAAGAGGTTCTGCCTGCCACAGACTTATGACCTGAACCTCATGATGTCCCCATTCGTAGCAGGACTTGAGAAGTAAGGTACTCGCTCCTTATATACAATTCCCGGTCTCCTTTCCTTAGGAATGGCATCCCATTTCATAATTATTGTTATCTTAAAACCTGGAATTAGCAGCTCAGACGAGTACCTCATTTGAGAAAACAAAGATTCAGAGCATAGTACAATATTATAGTGTCTGGATGCAACTGTGAGATCTCTGTCACTGCTATGCAGTCCACGAAAATTGCAATAAATTATACAACGTTGGCAGAGTCTAAGACACACTGGTCCCAAATTTTGCTTAATACCTCCGGGCAGAATAAGAATTAAAAGCAATAAAAAAATTATACTTGAAAACAAACATAACAATAATTACAAAAACAATATGTACAACTCATAGAATAAAGACAAAATGTCGTTGGTCAACGTGACAGAACCGACACCATGCAAGGCTTAGTACCTCCAGGGTAGCCACTTCAACTGAAGGGAGGACAATAATGAAAGTTTTGAAAAAGAATTCTATAAAGGAAGGTCAAGGAACAGATAGGAAAAAGGCAACCTTTCGATAAACCACCAGACATCCATGATCCTTCTATCAAGCTTGCCCAAAACCATTTGAAAACATAAAATGAATAGAAACAGATAGAATAGTGTGTGTAAGTGTACCCTCAAGCAAGAGAAACAGCGGAAGACCACGGTAAAAAGGCTAAGGCACTACCAAAGACTAGAGAACAATAGTTTGATTTTAGAGTATCCTCTTAGAAGAGCTGCACAACATAGCTAAAAAGTCTTTACTACCCATAAGTGGAAAATAGCCACAGAACAATTAAAGTGCACTAATTAACCACTTTAGTGAACAATAATTGTGTAGTTAGGTTAGTTCAATCAGGTGTAAGAGGAAAGAGAAGAATATGTAAAGAATAGGCCAGACTATTCGGTGTATGTGTAGGCAATTTGGCAAAGGAAAAATGATCTGTAACGAGAGAGGGATCCAGTGTAGTACTCTTTGGCCAGTCAAATAACCCAATAACTCTAGCGACTCAACATGTGGCTAGTGCCTTGGCCAACCTATTACCCACAAAGAAACCAAAAACAGTATACTTAACATCTTGAAAAGATAAAGAACAATCTAAAGAATAAATCATTCTACATTCTACAAAAAATAAATAATCTATGTAAATATTGACAGTCGTGGTCTTTTAAATCCGCCCCAGTTCATTCTAAAAAAAAAAAAAAAAACTGTGATCAGCTTTGCAAACCTATCTGTGTACGCATGGTGCTTTAATAAAGCATTAGCTCAACATACCAATCGTTGTATACTTTTGAAAAAAGTATGAAACTTGCAAGCGTAGATGATCAGTTCTGCAACGATAGTTTACATTGCGTAGCTTTTTGCTGTAAAACATAATTATCATTTATGAAATTCGCTCCAAGTATTTCTCATATTGATAATGAAAGTCTAGATAATCAAATTAGTATTCTGGAACTCCACTGCTCCAAAGTAATAGAAGTGATGACAGCGAAAGCACCAGAAGTGCTACTCAAATGCTAGTTCAACATTCAACCAGACTTCCACAACCTCTTACGACGTATTCTTGGAACTGCACCATTACATAATGTAAGCTCCAAAAGAAGTAAAAAAAACACCCTATTGCAGAAAAAAAATCTGTATAATGTATCAAACCACCTTCAACGGCATGAATTACTATTTTTTCCTCAATAAAAAATAACAGGTATGAAAGAATTTAAAGGTTTAAAGGCCACTTATGAATGGCAGAGGCCACAGCAAGCAGGACATGCCCCGGAGACTCATCATATATGCATATGATCAGCCCAAGCCCGCTCTCTACACAAGCTAGCACCAGGGAGGGCCAGGCAATGGCTGTTGATTACTCAGCAGATAGATCTATAGGGTCCCACAAAACCCCTATCCTTGGCTCACAAGAACGGTGAGGTTGCAGCGACCAAAGGAACTAACGAGTTTGAGCAAGACTCGAACCCCAGTCTAGCGATCACCAGGTGGAGATGTTACCAATAGGCCCCAATAGGTCAATCTTTAACAAATCAATCTTGGAACAAAATTACAAAAGAACACAAAACATGTTTAAAATAAGAAGCTACATTTCTTATCAACTGTTAACTATCCCTTGGACACATAGTTTTAATGGCACACACACCTAAGCAAGTAAAAGCATATTTTATCCCTCAGTAGATCTCAAACAACTCTGTATTCTGTTCAATACAATACCGGCGATTGATATAAAGCTATACTTACTTACTTGCAATTGGAATGAAAAAAGAATATCTCAAATAACATGTTTCTCGACTATTGCCCTTCAATATTACTTTTCTATTTATAAATCAACTACTTTTCAGGAATTATATTTTGGCCCCTGCATAAAATTAATTTTAAATCGTAAAAGATATTGCTATAACATTAGGTGCTATAAAATACCTCCTTTTATCTTTTCTTAATCATAAAAGCTTATTACGGTATAAAACTATTCTGTTTAGACAATTATAATATATTACATAAGTAGCACAAAATTAGCTTAGCCAAGGACTATTGTATATAACAGCCTTGCCATAAACAATACAACACCCAAGAGTTCCGTCATTAATCACATAATACCGTGTTTTACCTCGTAATAATAACATCTCCCCTAAATGAAATGCTTAATTACATTACAGCCTGACGCACGAACTACCAGAATGAGATCTAACAAAACTTTCATCAAAATATGAAGGGAAATGACGTCCGGTTTGGTAAGCAAAAGCCAGCAGTAACATGCAATATTGATCAAAATAATGACAACGGATGGAAAGTGGAAAAAGGTAGGGAGGAGGAGAATGAAATCAAGTCTCTTACCTTATAAAATCTTGTTAGATTGACGCGGTGTTGGGGTGAGGATGGCTTTCTTGCCTAAACGCTGGAGACAGGTTTTATGAAGGATTTTGGGATTCCGAAAGGCCTTTCGAATTGTCAACTCCTGCCAGACAGTCTCTGAAATAAATATAGATAGTGGCGGTCGTAATAAAGGATGCAATTGCCTTCAAGCCATGAACAAATATACAAGGATTATTGCAAAAATTGTCTTTATCCCATGCGAAATGCTCGAGCCATCTAAAAAATCAAATCCTTCGATAAGAAAATTTAAGTCTTATTGATACTTTGATCAGTTCATATCATTTACGATAAATTCTAAATGACATACCATTGGAAACAATCTCATTTTAAACGGCAAAATAAAACAATGGAACAACCTCAACACATCTAGAGCGTAGCTAACCTTATTTGACATCCATACTACAGAGAACTTGGTGAAAACCCGAGTGTAAACAAAACAACATGCTCCCTTCGTCGAGGGAACAGCGACTGAACTAGATAAACTGCTCATTTGTGTAGCTAAAGGTCCAAGAGTAATGGACCCCCGAAATGAAAACACTTCGCTCCTCTGCCCTCTCGAAAACCTGTTGTCAAGGACGCTGAAAAGTGACTGAAACTATCAACCATTTTCTCTTAGAAAAGTATGGAGAAAGTATTTTTGTTTCTTTAGAAGCAATAGATTTTGTGCAATTGCTGTGCAAATAATCGATTATTGAAATACATTTATTAAAACTGCTATTCAATGACAGGGGATTGTAAATTCAGATATGAAATATGATACATACATTTGCATTCTATACACAATTAGAGGAAAAATCAGCTACTCTGATAATAGTACTTAAACAAAACACTTTTTTTAGAACTCCATACTTGTTAGATTAGGAGTACAGCTGTCGTGAAAAATAATATTTTCAATGTTTCGTTTGATAAAGATACGAGAAATAAAATGTGACTTGGCATAATACCTGAAAATGAAGTATGTCTGCTGACATAACTCCATTCGATTGATTTCTCCATCGTCAAAACAACTAATCACGATAAACAGAAAATGAAAGAAAAATAATTAGCCAAGTTTAGTATCACGGAAACTGCAGTGGTTATGACTCTTCGTTATTTATAGGTTGTAGGTTGGCCAGGGCACCAGCCATCCGTTGAGATACTACCGCTAGAGAGTTATTGGGTCTTTTGACTGGCCAAACAGTATTACATTGGATCCTTCTCTCTAGTTACGGTTCACTTTCCCTTTGCCTATACATACACCGAATAGTCTGGTCTATTCTTTACAGATTCTTCTCCATCCTCATACACCTGACAACACTGAGATTACCAAACAATTCTTCTTTACCCAAGGGGTTAACTACAGCACTATAATAGCCCAATGGCTACTTTCCTCTTGGTAAGGGTAGAAGAGACTTTAGCTATGGTAAGCAGCTCTTCTAGAAGGACACTCCGAAATCAAACCATTGTTCTCTAGTCTTGGGTAGTGCCATAACCTCTGTACCATAGCCTTCTACTATCTTGGGTTAGAGTTCTCTTGCTTGAGTGTACACTCTGGCACACTATTCTATCTCATTTCTCTTCCTCTTGTTTTGTTAAAGTTTTCATAGTTTATATAGGAAATATTTAAATGTTACTGTTCTTAAAGTATTTTATTTTTCCTTGTTTCCTTTCCTCACTGGGCTATTTTCCCTGTTGGGGCCCCTGGGCATATAGCCCCTTGCTTTTCCAACTAGGGTTGTAGCTTAGCAAGTAATAATAATAATGATAATAAAATGTAATAAAAAAGAAATCGAAGATGATAATATGATTTCCACACATTATTTGGAAACTCTAATAAAAAAAAAGATCGACGATGATATGAATTACAAACTATGTGGGAAATTTCCATTAGCCATTTAATTTTAACAAACGCACTTGAGAGATTTCCTAAATAATACAGTTGAAGGTTTAAGACATATTTCCTTTAATAAAACGTCTATTACTTAGGGGAAATGTTAGCGCAGTCTATTTCTGTTAATGGATTCTGGAGAATATTTTCTTTTCAGGAGGGGAATAAGATGTTTCTCTAGCTTTCGGTAAGACTTCGCAAATAATTGCATTCAATATTTATTGCTGGTTAACTTGAAGGGGAGAAATTACATTCGTTACAAAAATTATTATGGCAATGATAAGGCAAAGACCCTTAATTTATTTTAGGCAATAGCTTACCAGTTGCCTTTACTTTCCAACAAAAGTTTTTGCAGTGTTTTCTATCAAGGACACATCATCATCTCCTGCGTCTATTGACGCAAAGGGCCTCGGTTAGAATTCTACCTAGAGATTTTAAATCAATACTTCTTCATTCATCATTTCAAAATGTATTTTTCCCAGTTTCCGAACTATTTTAAACGAGGGGGGGGGGGGTTTGTTGCCGTTCTAAGGTGTCACACTTAACTGACAAGGCACTGCAGTGAGAAAACAGAATAAAGTTGTTCTATTTTTTTTTAATTATTTTATGATGTTCTTAAACTCAAGGATTTAAGGACAGTAGCATTGTCTATTCTCGGAGACAATAAACACATTTCTGCTTTACTTTTCTTTAGGTGTAATATGGTTAATCCTGTATGTGATCAAATGTAGTCAAGATGGTTACCTACTCGCAAAGCATTACAAAAGTAGCCATACGACCAGGCACAGGGGACGATGGACCATTCAGAACAGAGTTACAGCGGGGGGTTACCTCGATTGTACGCTATGCAGTAAAAATCAGAAGTTTGACGAGAAGAAAAGAAAGGAAGCAGAGGCGGAGTTAAAGAACGAGGCTAATGAATGGTTGCAGATATGGGCCGAAAGCACGCTGCAAAGAATGACTACAGTGCACCACGTAAAATGCACTGACGGCACTACTGGCTCCCTCTACGAGATTCATTTTTTTTCTGTGGGTTTCAATAGGCGCTATATCAGCAATCCATGTTTGCCATTGGTTACATAAACTGAGGAGCAACTTGGAGTAACGAGAACTTTGTGTGTGGAGGAAATGCCCCCCTGAATCTCGATGAAGTTACTCGATGAAGTCAGCAGGGTGACGGATTGAGTTTAAGGCGAGAGACAATTTGTCTTTTCGGCTTCTACTCTTGATGCCTGGCGGATGCTCTTACTAAAATTAGTATGGTCCGAAATGGGTCACTTGCCTTAGTTAGAAAGGCACTGCGCATCACAAGGAACTGGCTATCCTTCGATGAATCTAGCCAATGAATTCTCTGAGGCCCTTTGCGTCAATAGGCATAGGAGGTGATGATGATGATGATGGGTTCAATAGACAAAGGACTGAAGCTAAATGGGTGTTTTGCAAACAATGACGATACAAATTGCTTTCTCTATGGAGGTCCAGCTTAATCTTGTTAGAGATATACAACTTTAAAAACTGAATTTCTCTGGAAAGATTCACCGGGATATCTTTATCGAAGACATGCTTCAACAGCTCACTACCCTACCTATAGCCAATTAAACAAGCCCATTCTACAATAACCAAATTCATAAAAAAAGTCGTCCTCGTATAAATTCCACATTCAGAGTAGTAAATTATCTTGTGGTCTAGGAAAAATACGTTTCTTTTGCAACCATTTCTAGAAATTAATTACCGGAGTCCGTTTTTGCTCACCTTAAGCAAATTTGTTTCTCGCCAAGAGCCTGCAAAATACTGAGCTGTGTAAATTTACTTCGGGGATCGCAGATTACTTTCTATTTACCGATTCCAACGGTAAAAACCGCATATCTGAGAAATGCAGCTTATATTACAAACACTGAGTTTTGATAAACACAGTTTTGGGAGAGGTGCATCCACGTTCAGGTATGTGGAAGATCTTCTATTCTGCCATTCAATTTATGAGACTGATATTCTAAACTGAAATTTAGATCATTTAGATACATTTTTAAAGCTACTCTTTTTTTACGGACAAAGTTCTCGAAGTTCTAGCCAAGAGAATTGAGCAAAGAAATTCTCATGATATATTCTATGTGCAGAGAACTGTATTGTAATGGCCACGATAATCTTCTAACTTTCCTGTTGCAATATTCAAGGTTAAGCTTTCTAGGGAAAGGCTTTAAATCTAGAAGGACATTTCAGAAAAAGTTCCTCTTAAGTTTGGATTATGAACCTAAAATATAAAGACGAGAGAATCACTGTTGCTATTTCACAACATTTATTGGTGGCCTATTGGAAGTGTCCCTGCCTGGCGCTCGCCAGACTGGGGTTCGAGTCCTGCTCAAACTCGATTGTTTCTTCAGTCTGCAACCTCACTATCCAGGTAAGCTAAGGGAGGGAGGTATGGGGGAGCCTATAGGTCTACCTGCTGAGTCATCAGCAGCCATTGCCTGGCCATTCCTGGTCCGAGCTTGGGGTATATATAGTCAATCTCTAGGGCATTGTCATTGTCCTCTTGCCTCTGCCATTCATGAGTAGCCATTAATGCAAAAATATTTATTTCGTTACAAAGTAGCTAAAGTTCACAATAAATAAGTTTTTTTTTTATCTTTTTATTATTATTTAAAAAAAAAAAAAGATAAAAAAAAACTTACTTATTGTGAACTTTAGCTACTTTGTAACGAAAAATAAGTTGGTTTCAATCGAGTTCATGAAAGATGCGATATAAACAAAAAACTATTGTCTACCAGAGATTCCTTGTTCACGCGTTTGTCAAGTCGCTTCCAACACGTTCTCAAAACTTGAGGTTGTTAGCCAACTTTTCCACAGGTCAGACTTTCATCTGGTGTTTTTAAGAATCGATTTTTCTCTCATTCGATTTATCGTGTAAGGTCCGCCATACCATAAACGTGTAAGGTCCACCAGAGTCGTGCAATCCACCATAGTCATGTCAGGTCCAACATAGTCCTGTAATGTCCAACATAGTCCTGTAAGGTTCAACAGAGTCCTGTAAGGTTCACCGGAGTCGTGTAAGGTCCACTATAGTCATGTAAGGTCTACTAGCGTCGTGTAAGGTCCACTATAGTCATGTAAGGTCCACCATAGTCTTGTAAGGCCCACCAGAGTCGTGTAAGGTCTACCATTGTCGTGTAAGAGAGAGAGAGAGAGAGAGAGAGAGAGAGAGAGAGAGAGAGAGAGAGAGAGAGAGAGAGAGAGAGAGAGAGAGAGAGCAAAAATTAAAATTTAAGTAAAAGGAAAATCACTATGCACTTGCGAATACTTTTTATTCAATATACTAATTACTTTGGCCAGAATGCACTGGAAAGGACACCGCTGCAAAACGTACTATCTATTGTATAAAAAAAAAAAAAAAAAAAAAAAAAAAAAAAATTAACTACCATTTAAAAGTATGTCATATCTACAATGTGTATTTCCTGGAAATTTACGGAAGACCAAAAAGCAAACTCATCATTTGAGGAATAGTCTTACCGGGTCCTCCAAAGGGTCTTTGTGTAAAGGCTGACATAAGTCTTTTTATAGTTTATATAAGAAATATCTGTTTTGATGTTATTACTGCTTTTTAAAATATTTCATTAATTGTTAATCATTTCTCATATCGTTTATTTTTTCCTTATATATCCTTTCCGCACTGGGCTATTTTTCCCTGTTGGAGCCCTTGGGCTTGTAGCATCCTGCTTTTTCAACTAGGATTTTAGCTTAACTAATAATAATAATAATAATAATCATTATATATAAATTTTCATGGAAATAAAACAAATGAATGCTGAGGAAAATGAAAGAATGATGTATAAACGTCGATAAAATTAGAACATCATAAAAGCAAAGGTCATTGAGATAGAACATCCAATATAGACAATGACCCACTGTCCAAATAAAGACTAATTTGTAAATTTTGCCATTATAAGATATGAGCTTCAGTATAATAAATTTATGATCGAAATGTAACTACTATGAATTTATTGTAAAATTTAAATACTGTGTAATTTATCAATAATAGAAAAAAAAAAAAAAGTTCGTTAGCGTCAAAAAGAAAATGGAAATTAGCAGTGTTGACCGAAATTGTCAATATGGGTCTGTCCACAAATCTATCATTATTATTATTATTATTGTTATTATTATTATTATTATTATTATTATTATTATTACAAGTTAAGCTATAATACTAGTTAGAAGAGCAAGATGCTATGAGCCCAAGGGCTCAACAGGGAAAAATAGTAAAGTAATCAAAGGAAACAAGGAATTAAGTAAACTACAAGAGAAGTAATAAACAATCAAAATAAAATATTTTAAGAACAGAAACATCATTCAATTAGATCTTTCATATATAAACTACAAATACTTAAAAAAAAGAAGAGAAATAAGAAAGAACAGCGTTCCAGAGTATACCCTCAAGCAAGAGAACTCTACTCCAAGACAGTGGAAGGCCATGGTAGAGGCTATGACACTACCCAAGGCTAAAGAACAATGGTTTGATTTTGGAGTATCCTAGAAGAGATGCTAGATTGTTGTTGGACTGCATTTCTATTAACCATGTTCCTATATCTACGGGAGATCTTAAGATCTTCTAATGATACTGTAATCGGGTGTAAATAGTTTCCCATGAGATTTTAGTTGAGATACTTCTAGGACAGGATTAGAAATGAAACTATAAGAGAGATTACTCTAGTGCCATTATCATATGTCGATGAGATCATGATAAGGGGTACATGGAGATGGTTTGGGCCTGCTCTTCGCACTCCCCAAAAGAGATTAGTTCACTAAACGTTCAGTTAGGCTCCACAAGGCCCTAAAAGAGTTGGAAACCCCAGGCCTACATGGCTGAGGACTATGAAGCATGAAGTAGGAGATGATGAATGGAGAAGTATTGAATTAAAAGCTCAAGATAGAGACGACTGGTGAAATCTAACCGAAGCCCTTTGCGTCAATAGGCGTAGGAGGAGATGATGATGATGATGACTATCATCTCTACTAGCCAAGACTTGCGTCACCCAACAATATTCTCTTAAAACTGATTTGCTCTAGACTCTGTTCCCGAGAGTTGCTTAACTCCATGCACAGTTTTCAAGAGAAGTTAGACGCTAGTCGCTTCCACTGATCTCAAATCTTCGTTTCAACTGTGTTACTTCAATCGTTGCTATTGGTAAGTGTTTGACTTTGAGCTGCGCTCTTAAGGGGTGCTCGACTTTAGGCGCCGTTCTCTTAAGGCAGACTGGTTCAGGTTCTCGGCTCTACGCTAGAGAACTGGTGTGTGTGTGTGTGTGTGTGTGTGTGTGTGCTGACAGGTATCTCCTAGAAATAGAACATACTTATTCCGTCATAATTTCCGAGTGTTTTTTTTTTGAAGTCTCTGTTCCGTCATGTTTCACGGACAGCTTCTTACAAAGAATTCGCGACAGTTATCTAAAATTCAGTAGCGATATGTATTGAATGAAATAAAGACACAACTTTGATTACTTGAGTACAATTTTACAAGAAGTTGTTGCTTATTCGCTGTATTTTATTTGCGTATGCTCCTTTATTGCTATGAAGTATCACTTTTACTATTGTTTTAAAACGTCAAACCATCACGAAACACCCCCGGGGGAACTTCACATGTTGTTCGATCACATATTATTATTATTATTATTATTATTATTACAAACAAAGCTACAACCCTAGTGGGAAAGAAACAGGATGCTATAAGCCCAAGGGCCCCAACAGGGGTAAACAGACCAGTGAGGAAAGGATATAAGGAAATAAATAAGCTATATGAAAAGTAACTGACAGAAAATAAGAGAAAGAAGGTCTAGCGGTCCTGTTGCTTATTCATGCCTCATGCAGACGTATTTGTGATGAAGAGATTAATGGAAACTGGGTAAAACTGAAATTCAGGTATGTCTATGTATTTTCCTAAAGATGTTTATCAATATATATTCATGAGTTGTCTTCTCCAGATACAAGAACCTAATATTGTTTTTTTTTTCTTGTTATTATTATTATTTTTTTTTTTTAAGATCTGAACGACATATAGATAAGTACCTGCTCTGCCTGTAGGGCGACCGTCACACACACACACACACACACACACAAAACAACTAGAATATGGAAAGTATTTTCTATCCCAAATCCCAGTGCTCAGCGAGCCAAATACAATAAAACGATTTTTCCCGTCGTTTTCTCTGGTGAAATGGATGGCTATGGCTACAACAAATCCCTATTTTGTGTGGAATTGATTAGAAACGATAGTTTTTCTCTATGTTGAGAACAGGCAACGGAGATCCATTTCTTAAAGGTGATGCTGGCTCTAGGCTCCGCCGAGAGGGTTACCGCCCAGTTCAACACTCGGCCATTCGTTAACTACATCGGTAAACACTTTACTTAAATTGTTCTTCTGTAATAGCTTGACTAAATTATTTGATATAATTTATGTAGATGATTCAGAGTCCGAGAAAATGTTCAACGTAAGTGGTGATTTGATGTAGGATAGTTAGCCGGCTGTGGCCCGTGGCGGTTCGCAGCTAAGTTTGCGAAAGGCATTGGTTAGCGAGTCATCCAGAAAATCTTGCAGAGACCCGCATAGTAGTATCCACTGGAGCTTCCTCGATGTAGGAAAAGGTTTATGTCAATATATATATATATATATATATATATATATATATATATATATATATATATATATATATAGAGCCTAACACGACAACAACAAATGCAGCCGTTTCTAGCCCACTGTAGGACAAAAGTCTCAGACATAACCTAACCTAACCTACAAACTGCTTATAATTATGCACCCATGTTGTCCTGCCAATAAATATTATTAAACTATCATTAAAGTGCAATGAGGAAAACATACTGGTGGTAAGTAATCTGTTTGATAATCCTCATCAAACAGGAGGATTAACATTGACGGTAGATAACATACTTTGTGGTAGATACCATACTATAGTAGAAATTCGACGGTACATAGCATACTATAATAGCACCCATATCTTAATGTGTGTTTGGGGTTTGGCCAGTTTTCATCACCACGCTGGCCATTACGGATTGGCGTTGGTGGGAGACTAGTCTGATTGCTCAACAAACCAATCTAGAATGGGTGTCCCTAACTAGTACAGCGATACACAAACACTCTCTCTCTCTCTCTCTCTCTCTCTCTCTCTCTCTCTCTCTCTCTCTCTCTCTCTCTCTATATATATATATATATATATATATATATAGGCCTATACACGCACACATACACAGGCAGACAGACACACACGTGTATATATATATATATATATATATATATATATATATATATATATATATATATATATATATATATATATATATATATATATATACACTGTGTACGTGTTTTTCGAGTATTGTTGTTTCGAGTAGTCAAACAAGTCTTAGATTCCGCAGCAATGGGCTCGCGATGACAGCCATGAAAGAGATCTAATAAAATTTATTCACGAATATGTCACTCTTACTGCGTCTTCTAATTTCTCCAAGTATAACATGCAATTTTGTACAATAAATATTCGTTTCGGTTGTCAATAATTATATTAGGTCACAGATTACCATGCGTCATAAAGCTGTGAAACTATTTCAGCCATAGAAGATCCTTTTAATATAGGATTAGCGTCGCTTAAATTCCTAATCATATATAAAGCCCAGGATTAATAGTTGAAAGAGCTTATTCATCAAAGAAGAAAGCATACGGGATCGGAGGTAAAGTAGAAGGTTAGGCGCAGCTAGGGGCCGAAGGAACGCTACTGAGACTAGGTAAAGCTTAGTGACTGAGGCACATTACAGAGGCTGCAGTACCTGATAACAATTTTACTTTGATCAGGTTTGAACGACGTCCTACTTGATTAATTACAGTAACTATTCAACCATGAAAGAAATATATTTATTTCTTAAACGAACAAAATCTAGATTATCAAGATATTTAACGACAAATATTGTCCTACTCACAGAAACGCCTACGTTCGGGAAGAGACCCTGCTCTTGTTTACATAGACATAGATTGTATGGCATTATGGGTAAAATATGCGCTCTGCTCTTTACCTTTGTTTCATATAATCCCCTACTAATAGCGATTCTCTCGGAGCGGAAATGGACTAAATATCATTTGACTGGCGTCTCTTGTTTTTGATTTATTTTATGTTCCACCCGTAGTCTTAGTTATTTTAATATCTTTATGTACAGCACTTATTTTAAATTCTCAATTAAATTAATCAAACATTTTATAGACTTTCCCAACCAAAGAAATTGAATGAGCAACCTACTTGTAACTATTCGTAAAATACGATGATAACACAAGTGCAAAAAGATTCTTAAAAAGCAGAGAAACTATAGCGAAAAGCTCACGCTTTTTTCTAACACCAGACGACGTTAATACTTTAGCTCTCGTTCCTTTGTATAAACGAGACGTTCCAAGGCATTATTGTCCTGCCTACAAAAGCTGCTGTTTCACGCTTCTATTGAATTCCTTTTTTTTTTCTTTTTCTTTCTTTTTCAAGACGTTTCTTTGTGGTTTCTTGTGACTTGGATTCGATGCAAGGTCTTACGGCCATTCATAATTCTCTTTCAGATTTATGTATGCTTAATGTCATCATTATTCTACTCGTTTCTGAGGTTTTGTAAAATTTAATTTCGTCTGAGTATTCTTAAACGGTTTATAGGCCTACATATCTTTATATAACTGGAAGAACGTGACATCCTTGTATTTGTCTGATCTCTGGATGTCTCTTCTTAATCATTCATTATCCTATAAGGAGTTTTGATAAGGGTCCAATAACGCAAATAACGATAATTACCCTTATTTCCAAAACTCACGCGAAAACTTTATCAATATCTCACTTTACAATTGTCATTTAAAGCATTAGTTGATTCTATTAACCCTCTTTCTTTCTATAGATTTATTATGATAATTAACTTGGTATCTGGTCTTTAATGATGGATAGAATTATTTTGAGAACAGATTTTTTTTTCTCTTTGTATTTTGGTTGCATTTTTTTTTTTTATTTAAGATAACGACGATGAAGAAGTAGGAGTAGCAATAGACTCACTAAAAATTACAAGGAGCATTAGACCTAATGCTGATCGTTTTTGTCTATTCACCGTTAAGGCATAAATTGTTTTCTTAAACTCTTTTCCATATGAAACCCAAATCAATATTATAGGTATTCATTTTACCATTTTCACTCATGACATGCATAGATTCTATGAAAAACGCGACCTTTCATCATCTGAACAGGCGGGTCTCCAGATTACGTCGACTAAACGAGAAACAAAATAAGGGGGAGGAAAACAATTACAGGAATCAGAAGTAACAGAACGAATAATCAGTTGCTTCCGAGTCGTTAAAGAAATACGAATAGAAGAGATTTAGTCAATAACCAAGTACAAATCCATAAACCGAGACTGGCACAGTGAGACATTTGAGAGCACTTTGATTATACAGTAATCTGCAGAATTGAAATGACTTAATTTCGAGAACTTGAATACCTCATCAACCTCAACCAACGGTGTATGTATTGTAACCAATCATGCATTAAGGTCCCGTGTTTTAAGCAATGTAAGGCAATCTAAAACGATCGAACGTTGAGATACTACCACTAGAGAGTTATGGGGTCTTTTGACTGGCCAGATAGGACTACATTGGATCCTTCTCTCTGGTTACGGTTCATTTTCCTTTTGCCTATACACTCACACACCGAATAGTCTGGCCAATTCTTTACGTATTCTCCTCTGTCCTCATACACCTGACAACACTGAGATCACCAAACAATTCTTCTTACAGCACTGTAATTGTTCAGTGGCCACTTTCCTCTTTGTAAGGGTAGAAGTGACTCTAGCTATGGTAAGCAGCTCTCCTAGGAGAAGGACACTCCAAAATCAAACCATTGTTCTCTAATCTTGGGTAGTGCCATAGCCTCTGTACCATGGTCTTCCACTGTCTTGGGTTGGAGTTCTCTTGCTTGAGGGTACACTCGGGCACACAGATCTATCTTATATCTTATTTCTCTTCCTCTTGTTTTATTAAAGTTTTTATAGTTTATAAAGTGATATTTATTTTAATGTTGTTACTCTTCTTACAATATTTTATTTTTCCTTGTTCCCTTTCCTCACTGAGCTATTTTCCCTGTTGGAGCCCCTGGGCTTATAGCATCCTGCTTTTCCAACTAGGGTTGTAGCTTAGCAAGTAATAATAATAATAACAGCTCAGCGCCCACATTCCATCGACTGTGACTATTTTGTGATAATAGCATAAGCACAGTCATTTCAAAGTTCCGATGACGAATGGGATTTTGTTACAACAAAAATGAACAGGGTATATTAAAATTTACAAATATTTGAGTTAAAAAAAACGACATTCATCTGATTGCAGAAAGTTGACAGTACGTAACCAATAAGATTCCGTTAACGAACTATTGACTTGTGTCTCCCCTCACCCAGCCCTGCGATGATTGGCTCAAATGAGGTGAAAAGGGGGATGTCTGATGCAACGGTCCCTGAGAATATTATTAGCCTTTACTGTGCCCGATTCCATAACCTCGCAATACATAGTAATTTTGTCGCTGGTAGTAATCTTCGAGCTATTTCTAGTAGTTGCGTCAAAGGGTTATTGTACACTGCACCAACCTACCATAATTTCAGATATCTCCTTTCATTATATGTCACCATCATCATCATCAACAGCCGTTATTATTCCACTGCAGAATAAAGACCTCAGACATGTCCTTCCACTTGAGTCTGTTCATGGTCTTTCTGTGCCAGTCCACGAAATCAAATTTACTTAGTTCGTTGATCCATGTCTTCTCTTCCTTCCCCTGCTTCTTTTGCAAACTCTAGTGACCTATTCTGTTATTCTTAATATCCATCTATTGTCTGTCATTCTCATCGTATGTACCTTCATCTTAACGTCATTTATTATACAAACTGGGTTCAATGCCTGTCTATTTTGCTTCCCCATTTTTCAAGTTACCTTTTCCTCTGAATGTCATGTTTATGGTATTCTTTACTGAAAAAAAAAAAAACATCAGTGCCGGTGTTTCGGTAATATTCTAAATATAAGAAAAATCTATCCTCACCTGTTCTGTCCAGCATATGTTTTCTCAGGATAATTTTTCTTTCAAATGTGTTTGCCCTTGTTAAATGTAATTATTTATGTGGTAACCGTAGAATAGTCTTTTTTTTTTTAATTGTTCTTTCCTCTTTAAGGTGAAGGCTTCACGTCATTATGCTTTTCCTAATTTTCTAACTATTTTTCACTGAGATTTTCGAATTATGAGTGACACTTTAAATATGAACTCAAACCCTCGATAATCATTGCTCTTAAACTGATTCATACCACTGATCTACTCTCTGGAGAGAGAGAGAGAGAGAGAGAGAGAGAGAGAGAGAGAGAGAGAGAGAGAGAGAGAGAGAGAGAGAGAGAGAGAATTGGTAATTATTGCTCTTAAAATGATTCATACCACTGATCTACTCTCTGGAGAGAGAGAGAGAGAGAGAGAGAGAGAGAGAGAGAGAGAGAGAGAGAGAGAGAGAGAGAGAGAGAGAGGCTGGCAACTGGCCTTCCAGAAACAAGTAGGGAGATTGGTAATTATTGCTCTTAAACTGATTCATACCACTATCTACTCTCTGGAGAGAGAGAGAGAGAGAGAGAGAGAGAGAGAGAGAGAGAGAGAGAGAGAGAGAGAGAGAGGCTAGCAACTGGCCTTCCAGAAACAAGTAGGGAGATTGGTAATGCAATACTCTGGTCGAGTGATGCAAATTAGTTTAGTGTGGCCCTACCATGCACGTACAGCTTTATTTGGGGGGACTGCGATATTTCATTTGGGCTCTGTGCCGGGCTCAAATGGCTCTCTGCTGATTTCCCAACGTACGAAAATATGAACCAAATATAACTTGGTACAAAATTTACATACACACACTCATATATATATATATATATATATATATATATATATATATATATATATATATATATCATATATATAATACATGTAAGTGTATATATATATATATATATATATATATATATATATATATATATATATATATATTATATTATATATATATTTCACCTCTCTATAATTTTCTCTTCTGCAAGAAGGTAGGACATTATAATTGTTGACTTCCCGGTCTTCGAAGCCTATTTTGAAATAATGTTGCTATCCAAACCCTTCTGTATTCTGTTGTAACTACAATTTTAATTCATCGCTTACGCAAGGATTTACGAAATTTGGGTCTAAGGCCCGGTGAGGTGGTTGGAGAGGTCATTCAACGCCGAGATGCAATTTGAAGGAAATCTCTGCATTTGCAAGAAGCAGTTAAAGTAAAAAAAAAAAAAGGTTAGACAGCAAGAAGGAAGAAAGGAAGTGAGATCGGAGTTTAACTGGTCAAAACCATTCTTCGCTTCACGAGTTAAACTACTGCACTGTAATTGTTCAGTGGCTACTTTCCTCTTGTTAAGGATAGAAGAGACTCTTTTAGCTATGGTAAGAAGATTTGCTAGGAGAAGGACACTCCAAAATCAAACCATTGTTCTCTAGCCTTGATTAGTGCCATAGCCTCTGTACCATGGTCTTGAACTGTCTTGAGTTAGAGCTCTCTTGCTTGAGGATACACTAGGGCACACTTTTCAATCTTATTTCTCTTCCTCTTGTTTTTTTTTTAATAGTTTATATAAGAAATAGCTATTTTAATGTTATTACTTTTTAAAAAATATTTAATTTCAATTGTTCAATACATTATCTTGTAGTTTATTTATTTCCTTATTCCCTTAACTCACAGAGGTTTTTTAACCTGTTGGAGCCCTTGGGCTTATAGCATCTTGCTTTTCCAACTAAGATTGTAGCTTAGCTAGAAATAATAATAATGATAATAATAATAATAATAATAATAATAATAATAATAATAATAATAATAATAATAATAATGAGGGAACATTCATTAACTAGCATGATTTCCAGAGAGTAACATAACAAAAGTAGTCCTCTTATGCATCATTTAACTTTTGAATATGAAGGGAATCCTTAGAAAAAATTTTCTAGGACGTCTTCCACTTTTTATACTTCCACAGACGTTTTAACAGTGAAAATCAGCTTCTGTGCGCACTGCAGAACTCACCTGCCAACTTTCCAGTAAAATAATAATATCAATTCCCTAATATCGCAAGAGGGTCTGCCCCTCTCTTTTATTCTTCTCCTGTACTTCTCTTCTCCTTATTTCCTTAATCTTCCCCTTCCCAAGTACCTGCCTTTGAGCTATAAACTGGATTGTATCCAGGGGTACTCTTCCTTTCCCCATATTCCCCACTTCCCTATTCTTATTATTATTATTATTATTAGCACTCCCGTTTCCTGGGCACATAACAGGATGCCAGAAAACTCTAAATCAATCAATCCTGGGCATAACACCCCTTTCTTTCTTACATCTCTATCACGCTAACCCAGTCAACATTTTTCTGTTCAGTCCTGAAACTTGAGAATGATACACAATTGCCGCTAAACTATCGTCCTCCCTTGTCTCCATGATATTAAATAAATGAAAAATCTTCTGATTAACATTTGAATCTATATTAACAAACCTATGGCACTACTTCTAACATCTGCTTTTCTCACTCTCTGACAAGTTCATCTGAATAGCTTTCAACCTTTTCCTTTCATCAGCACAGCGCATCAAATTTCAGTTCCACTGAAGAGTTGATATGAGAACATTTCACGAAACTCTTCAACACACGGCCTTTAAAGACACTCCCTTTCTCTTACTTCTATCATTCTTGTTTCAACTAACTTGTGTCACATTTTTTCTCCTTCGACCATCAATTTATACCTTTACCCAAGCTGCATTTTTGACACTAATAAAAATTCCGTGTAATGCAAGCTTATCTTTAATAGATGGACCATATTTCGATAAGGTAACATTACTGTACTATATAACGATGGAACCTTTACCTAATGTAGTTTCTACTTGGGACTTTAGTATTGCCTTTATGTTGTATTTTAAATACACAAATTCATTCGTTGTCAGAAACGATGATTTTGAATCCAAAACATCAAGATCTTGTTCTGTTATGAGTAAAAGAAAATGTTGTGTAGTGATAAACGCATATGACGAAATAATAAAGCATAATACAGTACACAGTAAACGAAGGGGAACTATAGTTTGAGGCTACTGGACTCCCTTCGGCCTCATGGGAGAGAGAGAGAGAGAGAGAGAGAGAGAGAGAGAGAGAGAGAGAGAGAGAGAGAGAGATTACTTCCATCCCTGGAATACAACGGGTTCCCAGCCACCTTTTAGCGTCGAATATTTTACCGGACAGATGTGGATTCCCTCGGGATGGACAACTGAGGGGGAGAGGGGGGGGGGGGGGGCGTAACGTTATTGTGAACCAGCAACCGTCCGCACGTGAAACGTGCATTGCTTGTTTTGTACACGTGAGCATCATCTGTTCTGTTTCACATGAGGCCGAATTTCTAGCAAAAATTGTCACACCGTAACTTAGACTTCAAGGTTTCACACAATTACTCTCTCTCTCTCTCTCTCTCTCTCTCTCTCTCTCTCTCTCTCTCTCTCTCTCTCTCTCTCTCTCTCTCTCTCTCTCTCTCTCTCACACACATACATACATATATATATATATATATATATATATATATATATATACATATATATATATATATATATATATATATATATATATATATATATATATATATCTATATATATATATACACACACACACACACACACACACACACACACATATATATATATATATATATATATATATATATATATATATATATATATATATATTAAGAATAAAGCCATTTTTTTTCATATTCCACTTCATGTACCTACGCATAGAGCATCGGATGCCTTCAACGCAGTGATACACACACCCTTCTGTTGCAAGCACTTCGGCTCTTGCTGAATATTCAAACAATTCCGTTCAAATAATTCTTCCACACCATCTATCCTACAGTCTATCCGTTTACCTCGCCTTCCTTTAAAAAAAGCCAAACACTCAGCAACCAATAATTCTTGGTTCCTTCCTCGAAACATTATTATTTTTCTTTACACTCACCTTTGAAACTCGTCTTCTTCCATAAATGATTTACAAATCCTTCACTTCCAATGGCGAGTTGGCTCAACATCTTCCAAAGATATGAATTTTAGTCTATTCTCTTCTTTGCTTCATTGTCCTCAGAATTAGTTTTTCTCTCATCGTAACATTATTATTATTATTATTATTATTATTATTATTATTATTATTATTAGCTAAGCTACATACCTATTTGGAAAAGCAAGATGCTATAGCTAAGGGCTCCCAACAGGGAAAAATACCCCAGTGAAGAAATTAAATAAGGAAATGAATGAGCCAGGAGAGAAGTAATGAAAAATTAAAAACGAATAAAATATCTTAAGAATAGGAACGACAATAAAATAGATCTTTTATACACATATAAACTATAAAAAAGAGACTTGTCAGCCTGTTCAACATAAAAATATTTGGTGCTAATTTGAAACAACCACATATAACTTCAAATACTTAGATTTTCTCTCCATTTATGCTAATATTTATAGAACTGCATTCTCAAAATCATATTCATACTAGCAATCCCTTGCAACAAACATGTATAGTCTAATTTGAAGTTGTTACTGTTCTCAGAATATTTTATTTTGATTGTTTATTACTTCTCTTTTAGCTCATTGATTTCCTTGTTTCCTTTCCTCACTGGGTTATTTTTCCCTGTTGGAGCCCTTGGACTTATAGCATACTGCTCTCTAACTAGGGTTTTAGGTTAGCTTATAATAATAATAATAATAATAATAATAATAATAATAATAATAATAATAATAATAAGATTGTTTAAACATAGCATTTCACCATTAAACCATGATTAATCTACCAAAGTAAGCATCTGAAGTATAGATTATTTTGCTGCAACAATACATCTACCTAGTTAAGAATGACTTGCAGGTTTTTTCCCAAGTATTATAATTTCACAAGAAAATTGTTTTATTTGTTAAACAAACTTGAGCAATGTTGACGATACTGGAAACACATAAGGCCTCTCAAGAGCTTTTTCTTTATTTCTTTACCTTCTACAGAAAGTGACTTTAAATAATTTATTATTTGGAGGAGAAATATGTTACCTGTTAATTCTCTTCACGCTTCCTGGCTTGTAAAAGGAAACATTAACAATATGGTGTACTTAAGGACTCTTATTGCCACTAAAATCGTGAGGGGAAACTAGACTTTCACTTTATGGAATAATTTTCATCTATTTTTTATTTTGACCAAATTGCAATAAGATATGACAAATGGCAATTATATATTTTCGATATCCTAATGTCTCGAACTGGAACCAGTTTAAATATTACTTCGTACCTCGACCTTCGATAGTGCAAAATTCTATTTGTCATTATTATTATTATTATTATTATTATTATTATTATTATTATTATTATTATTATTATTAGCTAAGCTACAATCCTATTTAGAAAAGGATACTATAAGCCCAAGGGCCCTAACATGGAAAAATAGCTATATGCTATATTTTTCATTTGAATCACTGTTATATAAACTTACATTCAAGTTACCATTATTGATGGCATATGGAAATGCAGACAATTCCATTTTCACATTTAAGTAGACATCGATTAAGCATTTAGGCCTATGATGCATATATATATATATATATATATATATATATATATATATACATATATATATATATATATATATACATATATATATATATATATATATATACATATATATATATACATACATATATATATATATATATATATATATATATATATATATATATATATATAATATACACACACACACGAATGTAGGTCCCCTCCGACCTGGGGGCACCCGGAAGCTCCTGGGGAGGCCAGGTAGGTTCCCTTTGACCTAGGAGGCCAGGGAGGTCCGATTCGACCTGGTGGGGGTCCAAGTAGGCCCCCATTGACCTGGGATATATGCGTCCCACATGCGTTCCCACCTGGACATGGGGCACTTATTCTACTCATCAAACGCTTTGAGCTTGAATGTTCACGTTACCTTCTGATTCTGAAATACACTTATGAGTGAGGTAGTTATATATGGCCATTAATATGGTTAAAATTAATTCAACCATGCTATTGAAATTGAAATTTTACGACTAATATCACCTCCAACGATTCTATGTTTAATATCTTATCATTGGCATGAAAAAGGTGATGTTTACCATATCTTTCATCTAAATGGTTCTCCATTTAGAACTACCTCCCTATTCTTATAATCCTATAGGCATTTCCTATTGTGATTTTCAACGCCCCCAACTACCCTGAAATTTGTAGCCGCATGTGTTATTGTTGATTCTTAGTGCAACATTTGCTCCACATGGTATCCCTCTCATCACTAGGTAGTAGGTTGGCCAGGGCACCAGTCACCCACTGAGATACTACTGCTAGAGAGTTATGGGGGCCTTTGACTGGGCAGACAGTACTACATTGGATCCTTCTCTCTGGTTACGGTTCATTTTCCCTTTGCGTACACATACACCGAATAGTCTGGCCTATTCTTTACATATTCTCCTCTGTCCTCATACACCTGACAACACTGAGATTACTAAACAATTTTTCTTCTCTCAAGGGTTAACTACTGCACTATAATCGGTCAATGGCAACTTTCCTCTTGGTAAGGGTAGAAGAGACTCTTTAGCTATGGTAAGCACCTCTTCTCGAAGGACACTCCGAAATCAAACCATTGTTCTCTAGTCTTGAGTAGTTCCATAACCTCTGTACCATGGTGTTCCACTGTCTCGGGTTAGAGTTCTCTTGCTTGAGGATACACTCGGGCACACTATTCTATCTTATTTCTCTTCCTCCTGTTTTGTTAAAGATTTTATAGTTTATATAGGAAATATTTATTTTAATGTTGTTGCTGTTCTTAAAACAATGAATTTTTCCCTTGTTTCCTTTCCTCACTGGGCTGTTTTCCCTGTTGGGCTCCAAGGGCTTATAGCATCCTGCTTTTCCAACTAGGATTACAGCTTAGCAACTAATAATAATAACAATAATAATAATAATAATAATAATAATAATACTATTCTCGTTTCAAAATTTATGGTCTTAGAACCAAATAGTCCTACATTCTGATGAACTAGTGCATCTTGCGTTTCCACTCACTGTAAAAAATTTTATATGTAGGGTACTATACTTAATTCCGGAACCTTTGTGATTTCGTGCACAGTCTATCGCAATCCCAGCCAATACATTTTGAAATGATTTGGTGTTGTCAATCACAGCTGCCCTGGCCCCTGATTCCCACGGATCCTTAACCATTGTCTTCTCTTGAAGTTCTAAAGAAATCACATTCTACTCATGTTGTGGAGAGATTTTGCTCGAATTATCCTTACTTTCATTAATACAAGCTATCAATTGACCATATCCATGTAATTAACAGCTAATAGAGAAATCAACTGAGTATAACAAAGCACCATATGTGGCATTTACAGACTACGAGAAAGCTTTGATTCTGTCAAAATCTCAGCAGTAATGAAAGCACTTCAAAGACAAGGAATGGATAAGTCTTAAATACAGTATAGCAACAAAACACGTTTTTAAATGAACGAGGAATAAAACTGGCTAGGAACAATATAATACACGAAGTAAATAATTTCAATGATACAAATGAATCTCATGTGTGTTCTCCCATGAAAAAGCTTGGGGCAAAATTTTGATAACAAATATTAAATGAAAAGAATGGTCACGAAAATGTCTCCATTTTTTTTTTTTTTTTTTGTAATAGAATTCCTGAGTGATCTTCGGCTCCGATGACCTGAAGGCCTTCCCAAACACTCAATCAGAGCAAAGAGGATCACACGCTGAGAGCTGGGAACAGCTCCTGCTAAAAGACATAACACTTTTTCTCCTATCCCTATTTTATTCTCTCTCTTTCTCTCTCTCTCTCTCTCTCTCTCTCTCTCTCTCTCTCTCTCTCTCTCTCTCATACAAAAACCCACATGCTAGATTTCATACCTCTACACATACACGAAAATTTTTAGCAGTCACAAACACACTCATTTTTTTTATCTCCGCACATGAACACCAAAACTCTTATTCCTACTTTAACAAAAAGAATTTCAATTTCTCTACATATGCATAATTTCCTCTCTCTCTTACAAGCCATATGATAAAGTTTTTTCCTTCATACACACCCTCATATCTCTCTCTCTCTCTCTCTCTCTCTCTCTCTCTCTCTCTCTCTCTCTCTCTCTCTCTCTTCTCGCATACAAAAACCCACATACTGTACACAATTTTTAGCAGTCACAAACACACTCACTTTCTATCTCCGCACATGATTATAGAAAATACTATTTCTATCTCTATCAAAAAAAAAGAAAAAAAATTGATTTCTCGACATATGCTCAAAACATTTTCTACCTTATTTTTGCATACAAAATACCCACACACTACATTTTATATCTCTACACATACACAAAAACTTTTAGTTGTCACAAACACTCATTTTTCATTTCCGCAAATGAACGCCAAAAAACTATTTCAATCTCTAAAAAAGATAAAAAAAAAAATGAAAAAATTTATTTCCATGGGTATGCTAAAAAAATTTCTTATTTTCGCATACAAGAAATCATCATGCTAATTTTCTATCAGTACAAATACACAATTTTTAGCTGTCACAAACACTCATTTTTCTATCTCCGAATATTAACTACAAAAATACTATTGCTATTTCTAGCAAAAGAAATTGTGATCTAAAAAAGAAAGAAAAAATCTCTCTCACAAACCATATTATTAAATTTATTTCCTAATACACACCAGCATTCTCTCTCTCTCTCTCTCTCTCTCTCTCTCTCTCTCTCTCTCTCTCTCTCTCTCTCTCTCTCTCTCTCAAACAACTTCATAATTTTCATAATTGGATTACGCTCTCTCTCTCTACCTATTATTTTTCCCTTTTATCTAATTGTATTTTAGGAGTTTTACAATATTTTAATTCTGTTTCTCCCTTTTCTTCTACCGCCAATCTACCCCCTTTTTTGGCTAATTGAATTGACAATTCACAATAACATTTCCTATTACTCATTTCATAACAAATTGAAACATCTTATACTGCTATCTCTGTATTGCGCAAACCATTATTCTCTAGTCTTTGGTAGTGCCTTTGGTATTCCACTGTTTTGGGGTAGAGTTCTCTTGCTTGAGGGTGCACTCGGGGGCGCTATTCTATCTTGTTTTTCCTCCTCGTGTTTTTTTAAGGTTTTATAGCTTATATATGAAAGATCTGGTTTACTGTTGTTACTGTTCTTAGAGTAATCTATTTTAATTGTTTATTACTTCTCTTCTAGTTTATTTCCTTAGTTCCTTTCCTCACTGGGCTATTTTTTCCTGTTTCAGCCCTTGCGCTTACAGCATCCTGCTTTTCCAACTAAGGTTGTAGCTTAGCTTGCAGTAATAATAATAATAATAATAATAATAATAATAATAATAATAACAAAACATTAGATATGAAGAATTATCTTTTATCTTGAGTTTAATTTTTCTTGTAAAAGATAGAATTTCCAACTAATTAAAGTTTACTTTTTATTTTAAAATCAATATTTATAAACTAAATTCGATTTTGAAAAAAAAAATATATTTCATTTGGAAGATGAGTTCGTAAACTGTTGTTTGTACTTAGGAAAATTAGTTCATCCTGTTTGCGTGTATCAATTTAACTGTTCTATCGTTTGAAATCAATTCATCGATTGCTCACTTCTGTGTTGACAGGCAATCAGTTCCAGCACATGTTAAGCATAAACATTGCTGATTGAATGCTTTGGTTCATTTCTAATTTATCCAGTGAACTGATTCATCATATGTCATCATCATCATCATCAGACGTCACTAGTCCACTACTTAAAGAGGCCTCAGACATGTCCTTCCACTTGCATCTGTTTATGGTCTTCCTATGCCAGTCCACGCCTGCAAACGTTCTTAGTTCGTCAGTCCGTCGTCTTCTCGTCTTTTCCCTGCTTCTTTTGCAATCTAGTGATCCATTTTGTTATTCATAACATCTATCTATTATCTGTCACTCTCATTATATGCCCTGCCTATGTCCATTTCTTTTTATTATATGTACTTCATTCAATATATTTTTTGTGTAGTTAACTGATTCACCATGCGGTGAGATGCCCGATTGTAAAGGTGTCTGGTTTGAGTTCGTGTCATCAGAATAGATACTCACCAGAACGTCAGCCGGGGAAACCCAACCCCACACAATGGTGGCCAACCACAGATGTATCCTCAACAGTAAACAACTCCAACTCACGATTACGGGTGGGGATTGATCTCCTGCCATACGAATGCTAAGCGAACACATTACCACTGTACCTGTCCTTGGTTACCCTCTTATACCTATCAATGATTTCATAGTGCTTCATGAGAACCTCTAAGTATTGATTTCCAGTTTATAATACTCCTGTCATGATAACTGACCTCCTATATCTCTTAATCTCTTCTTACGACTCATTGGATGCTACCCTCGTGTGGTCTTAAGAATCGCACACTATTTCCGAAGAGTTCTTGAGAAATTAAATTATTTACGGAAATTTAATATTATTATTATTATTATTATTATTATTATTATTATTATTATTAGCTAAACTACAACCCTAGCTTGAAAAGCAGGATGCTATAAACTCAAGGGCTCCGATAGGAAAAAATAGCCCAGTGAGGAAAGGAAATAAGGAAATAAATAGACTATATATGAGAAGTAATGCACAGTTAAAGTAAATTTTTTTAAGAACAGTAACAACATTAAAACAGATCTTTCATATATCCTGCTGTTTCCTAAAACCCTTATTTAGAATTTTTTTTTTTACTAGAACACTATTTGTGTATAATAGCTATATAAGTTTCAAAGAGAAAATTGAGCGTGGAACATATCAAATGATAGAGAGGAATCTTTTGTTTTTGTCTTTGGATGGATTTTGTCATTAAGCTTCAGAGAATAGGCGGATTTTGTTTCCCGTTTTAGTCTAAAGCTTTTGATTTTTCTGCTGAAATTTCAACTACTGCTCAACGCTTCCCCAATTGGGAAATCTAATATTATGCTAATTTCCTAATTAATCAGAACTGAATTTTGTGTGATATCTCTTCTAAATCACAGTTTTATAAGGAAGCCAAGCCGGTTGGTCCTTCAAATTAATGTTTTATCAACATGGATAAGCGAATTACTTCTTGATTCTTTTTGAAGAAAAAGACTGCTATAATTTTGAAGGTATGACTGCTTACATGAAGAAGTAGGAGGCTTATTATCCTTGGGAGAGGAATAAGTCCAATATGACAGAATAATGATATTGTTTAGGATCTTTGGTTAAAAGTTTATGCTTCAATGAAAATAAATGAAATGTTACTACAAAAATAAATCCATTCTGGTACTACCCAGGAGCATAAATGGCAAATTATCACCAAAATTACCACGTTGCTACTGTACCAGATTTCTGGCTAGTACAGTGGTAATAAGTACGCCTAGCATTCGCATGGCAGCACATCGATCCCCGCACGGGAACGTGAATTTAAGCTGTTTATTGGGGAGGCCACTGCTGTAATTGAGAACCACAGTGGGGGGGGGGGGTTGGTATTGCCCGGATGACGTTCTGGTGAGTATCTACTCTGATGAAACTGGAGCTGAAACCATGCACCTCTAAATTTGTAGTTATGTTGCAGACACAACAACAGTGTACTTCACTCTTCACTGTCCATATAAAAGGTAACTGCTCCGGCTGTGTTTACCAATAAGCAAAACAATGATAGTGACTAATTTATATCTCATTCCCGTTTTTCTGAGGTTAAACTAACTTGCTTAGCTTTTGAGAACAAGAAATTATTATAATTTTTTTTTCTTGACTATGATGCTATTGGAGATGTAGACTCAAATGGTATTTCATGTTTTTTTATCAGGACTGCTTAATACAAAACTCCTAGGTTGTTCTTGAGTTTTTGTAAGTTAACCAAAGGGGGATTCATTTGCCTACAATGTTACTCCACAAACTAGATATGGGAGTGATGTTTATGCACTGCTGATTATCAAATATTTTCACGAACTTTCTTTTTATTTATTTCTTCTTTCCCATTTTTATATGGGGTCGCTGTTTCTAGTCGGCTGTTTCTAAAGCTTTCGAAGGTCTTAATGCATTTGCCGAGAGTAAATAATTAGTTCACCAGTTTACAGTTTGCCTTTTGCACTGCCCCGGACGCTTTTTCTGTGTTCTGCATGCTTTTCTATTAAAGGTATCGGCAAAAATCCCTAGACTCTGGTCCGAGTTTGTAAGAGGAGCTTGACAGACATAAGTTGGGGGAATAGTTCTGCATTACAATTGGCTTTTTAAACGATAGAATGGAATATTTGTTGATGATCACTAAAGTCTTCAGTTATGTAAGCCCCTTTTATCCCCAAGGGTTGCATTTTAGGTTCCTTCAAAACACTCCTACCGTATAAAAGAAGAAAGGAATCACTTACAGAGAATGATCAATCTGGCGCTAAGCTACAACACTAATTGGAAAAGCAGGAGGCTATAAAACCAGTGGTTCCAGCAGGGAAAATAGCTCAATGAGGAAAGGAAACAAGGACAAATAAAATATTTTAAGAACAGTAACATTAAATTAAATATTTCCTATATATACTATAAAAACTTTAACAAAACAAGAGGAGGAGAAATAAAATAGAATAGTGTCCGAGTGTATCCTCATCTTAGCTTTTAAAACAATACTTCTCCATTCACCATCATCTACTTCACGCGTCATAGTCCTCAACCATGTAGGCCTGGGTCTTCCAACTCTTCTAGTGCCTTGTAGAGCCCAGTTGAAAAAAAGACCCTGTTTCAATGTACTGTCTAATCTCTGAATTTGATAAAGTACGCATGTTCTGCAACTTATAATCATATATAAATTCAATCTATAACTTTACCTTAACTTTGCATTAATAAAGGCAAAAAAAAATGCAACATTGTTAATTTCATTGGGTCGCTTCCTTTTTCCATAGGTTTTGGACAGTTAAATCTAGAAAATTTACTCTTTTTGACAGTGATCTGCTCTCTGAATACTTCAATTCCATTGTATTAAAGGATATGAGTCAATTCATCACTAGTAACAATTCCTTCTTATTTTAAGCAGCGAATTTAATTGACAAGTTTAGATATTTCAAATTTTGGGCAGTGGCCTCATTAAAAGTAATTTCACTGTTAGTGGGCTGGGAATCCATTCATTGATTTTTTTGAGTATTTTGGGCAGTGAGCCTATTCATTATATGACTTATCTCTACAGCTGATACATTACTGTATATGTAATTCCTTTACATTTTAGGCAGTGGTGGAATACAGGGGTCGGATCACATTGCCCAGTACTTGGACTGGGGAAACCATTCAGTGTCATCAAGAGAAATGTTGAAACGAATGTTCTGAAAAGGACAATCTTGTAAAACTTCGAAAGAGGAGAAAACTTGCTCACGTTTAGATAACATTAATCTTGTAAGATTGTGTGTTGGGTAAACCAAGTTTTATTTCTAACTTTCAGATTCTGTTTCATGTCTTCACAAGAATGTATAGGAAACTCAAAATTCAAAGCCCCTGATCTATTAATAAATCAGCCCTGGTGGTAAATAACACTATAGATAAGAAAGTTCACATTATAAGTCAAGTTATGCCTGCTAATAGGTAATTCCTCTCCAAATAGGTATCTCAAATTTATGTCTTAATATGGTGATGATGACTATGGCTTATTGTCAACCTCTCTCCAAAATTGTACGCTCATTTTCTTATTAATTGACCCGGCTGATATTATTTGCTAATTGACTAATGGAATTAAATGATCAGCAGTAAGATCTACAATGATATGCTTTTTCTTATCACATGTATTAAAATGTTTCGTTTAGCTCAGAGCTTGAAGATCTCTTATGGAATTACATCTGCCATCTGCAATATCTCTCCTACTCCAGACTTTCGTTTTACTTCTGCACTTCACAAGTCTTAATATTCATTCTTGCAATACTTTTGTTACTTCCTTTGTTTATCCTCTAATCAATCACTTTAAAAAACTAAGATATAGTACTGTATAGATCTTATTCATTCATTGTTATCTCTGTAAGAAGAAACACGCAAAAACATTCTTTTCGGTGTTGCCCTTCACTCATTATACAATAAGCTAAATATAAATAAAAAATTCAATAATCATACTCCACATTTGAAACAATTTTTAATTAACTTATTCATATTTAGCATAAGCTTTTTTCTACTTTGATTTTTAAAATATATCATCTTCTCTTGTCTTTCTACTTCGGGTTATCTCTATTTTTTCTTCCATCATTGACAAAACTTAGTCAAGAATTGCCACTAAATTTTTAACTTGAACCCCCACCATGGTATCAACCACGGTTCTACCCAAAATTCTCTTACGTGATTTCATTCTCTTTACCACTGTAGCCTATTGTTCAGTGCCTCTTTTCTATGGTTAGCAGTTACTATGAGAAAAAATTCTTTGTGACATGAGAAACTTTTAACCCTATCTTTACAATCCTATCTGGACCTTTTAGATGGTAATCCACTCATAAAATTTCTGAACTTTCATAATTCTGACCATGCTTTACATCCAGATCTTCCCGGACAGTACCATCCAGTTCGTAATACTAGGTGTACAGTTGATTTTAATAGCCATACCTTCTCCACCATGAGGCTCAATACTACACAGTATTCTAGAAGTTTTATTCCAGCTATGCCCAAGATGTAGAATGGTCTTCCTAATGGGGTAGTTAAGTCGGTATAACTTCGAAAGTTCACAATTACAGCAAATGTTTTCATGATGAACAGGCTGACATAAGTCTCTATGGTTTATTTATACATACAAAATATTTTTTTTAATGTAATTTTTGTTCTTAAAATATTTTATTTCAATTGTTCACCACTTCTCATATAGCTTATTTATTTCCTTTCTTTTTCCTTACTGGGCTATTTTTCTCTGTTGGGGCCCTAGGGCTTATGGTATCCTGCTTTTCCAACTAAGGTTGTAGCTTACCTGCTAATAATAATAATAATAATAATAATAATAATAATTATTATTATTATGTTCCTTATTCATCCTTCCCTAAACAACTCAACAATATACAGTATTTAATTTTCCTAATTCTTCACCAAGAATTACTATGGTAAGCTGTAAAACCATAAATTTTCTCTAGGCATACACTCAATCTCGTAAAGCACACATATCATTCATTACATATCTAACAATACCACCGATCACATACCTTGGAAAAAGCAGCAGTAAAAATCTGAAATTCGGTTAGGCAGCAGATTTTACTCCAGAATGCACTCTTACTAAGTGCATATTTTGCAGTTTGATGTATTACGAGCTATTAATGTCACCTGTGTTCAGGGTCTAAACATGCGTTTTTATTGGTCTTGGGAATTAGGTGACCAGGAGAGTGTAGATCTGTGGGCTCGATTTGCGTTTTTGTGTGAGAATAGACTACTCTTAATAGTATTCAGTGCAGGCAGTTTACAATCTAATCGAATGAGCAGAAGGGGCATGCACTTCCATAAGAACCTTCAATAGAACATAATATCCATACCTGAAAAAAGAAAAGAGAATAGGACTTTAAATAAGAATAATTTTGGCAATAACAAATAGCCATAAAACTACATACAGTTAATGAATAATTCAATAAATTATCAAAATTAATAAAATAAATAATCCATCAAATTCCAAAGCATAAATAAACAAAACAATAAAAACGTATCCTAAAAATTCTCGATAGGTGAAATCATGTATGGAAGGAAGGCCATGATTGGAGGATTGTGGCAAAACCAAAGGTTTGATAATATTGGTTACAAGGACACCCTAGGTGCCTAAGTACTGGCAACAAATAACATCACACTTTTGTGATTTCAAAGTCAAATCTCAATACGATCCTTTCTCTTCTGGATTTTTTTTCTTATAGTTTTGTTATTTTTTTTTTTTTTTTTTTTATTAACCATAGACCTCAACTCACAAACATTCAGAGATACGAACATAAATCCAACTGAAATATTGTATCTCAGATATTGTATCAAAAGTTCATAATGAAACACTAATAAAACAACATTATATAATTTAATGAAGTAAGCAAGGCGACAATAGCAATACGAAACAAGACTATTTACTGACTTAGCAGCTGAAAGTCATAGGTATGCAAGATGTAGCCTACCTTAAGCCCTGTCCACACGATCGAGCATACCCGACGGGCAAACAGTGATACCAGTCCACAATTTTTAGTGAAAATGAGGGTTGATGACGTCAGAAGCGAGAAAACTAAAGGCAGGGATCTGGCAACACTATATGATGCCAGATCCCTGTCTGTGGTATCACTGTTTGCCCGTCGGGCATGCTCGATCGTGTGGACAGGGCTTTAGGACAAAATTTAACCAAATTCTACTTACAAGCATTTTCTTGGAACCAATTAAGTTTGTAAGTCGAGGCCGATTTGTATTAAGTCCAAAACATTTTTCTTGACCTCAAATTTATGAAGGTAAATGAAGGATGAATAAAAGCCAATGCATATTTTTAGAAATGTATTGATGAAGGAGTGGGTGATGTACATTCCATATCACAAGGAGTCCTTCAGAACACATACAGAAACCTTCAAAAACATTCTTTTTATTTTTTTACGATACTTTTACATTTACAACTACCGACAACATCAGAAGCTTTTGGGGATGATTGAGTGAAGACGAGCGAAAGACTCGCAACTCTCTTGGCTGATTAATGCAATTGAAGACATGGCCAATCTCATTCACGAACAGCGTTCATTGTGATTCTCTCTCGGGGGATTTTTAAATGATTCCCTTCGTTAATGTCGGTGGTTGACCAAACAGCGGAACTGCAAAAGGTGTGATGAATGTTTATTTGCTAATCACTAAATGACATATCTATTCCATGACAGACGATAGATAGGTAGGTGATGATGGGCAGCGATGTTCCAGAATGAGACCATTTCTTGTTTTGTTCATCTGAGGATTTGTTTACTTCTTCAGAGTTGCCGGTCTCTCTCTCATCTCCATCCCAAAACAAGGGTCGTCTGATTCTTTTTTTTTTTTTTGACCCTCTGGATAACTTTTCGGGAAGAGGGGAGGCGGGAATTTTTTTTTTAAACAATAAAATAAATAAGAGAACATTTTATATAATACTAGAATACGATGATTACACGACTTCCCCCAAATCTAACCATAATTGAGTTCCAATCCTGACGACTAAAACCTTTTTTTTATATATTTTTTTTCCTTAGAAATTTACAAAAATACACAGTGTTCCAATTCTCGCAGCTTTTACCTCACAAAGCATCTTTACTAACAATTGGCATGGGTTTCCAAATGTCTAACAAACAAACAGAGACAAACGTAATATACAGTACAAAGGCAGATGATTTTTTTCCCAAAAAACTGAATGTTATTAGACTAAACTTCTTTCTCTCTCTTTCTCGCTCTCACTCTCTCCTCCTGCTCTCTTTCTCTCTCTCTGCCGATGTTGAAAATATTGACATCATAAACGTATATAATAATTAGCATGGACACCCAATCGCTCTCTCTATCACACTACATCAGGATCTATTTTACTGAATACGCCATCTGTAGTCATCAAAGAAAACGGCAAATTCAAAACACCTAAACACATTTGCAAATAATATTTAACATCAGATACTTAATAATCTGTGTCATATGAACAATTAATAATGATTTATTCTACATTTTATCTCTAGGAAGGTCTCCACATATCAATGCCGTTATAGCATCTTATTATCATTAATAGTATTATTATTGTTATAATTCTTGAGGAAGGGGTCTTTCTGGGGGAAAAAGGGTACTTGATCGGCTTATTCCAGGGGATAGGTGGGGGGGGGGGGGGTATGAGAATGGGAATGCAGATGTCATCTATCATTATATAAAACACTGAGATTCCTCATTGACGAATGGCGCTTGGGACTCATTTTTTGTCTCTCATCTCACTGCGGGACGGTCCCAGGGACAGAGCAGTAGTCGTTGACTCAATACTGGTTGGGATTTGTTTCTTTCTTATGCAAGTTTGGTTGCCCCGAAGACCGTCCGGAGTCCAAGGCCTGTAGGTTTGTCAAGCACCATTTCAGAAGGAGGCTCTGTTAACTGTACACTCAGACACTCACATACACGGAGAAAATAGACTCCCGGTATCCCATTTGTATCTACTGTACAACGATGCCAAAATTAAGCCTTCAAGTCTTTGCTTCCATGTGGTGGATCCCTCCCTCTCTCTGTCTCTCTATTTTTCACACTCACACACGTTCAGACAACTCTCTCTCTTAATGAAACACAAGAGAGAGCACATTCTCTCGGCAGAGGCTTCAGGCTGAATGCGGCAGATTTCACCATTACTGATATTTTTGGGGGATAGCAATGAATCTGAAGCTGAGCATAAGAGCAGTGACCTCTAGTTTTTTATTTCATCGTTTTCTTACTGATGATTTAGGCTTTTACCACTAAAGAGATGAAAAATACATTTGCCCAATCGAATGAGATCTCCCGCTAGGATATCAAGGTTACTGCTATCATGCTTGATTCCACAGTTATATCTACTCATATATATATATATTTTTTTTTTTTGCTATTACCACCAGGAAGGGAGCCAACAAGGCCATGTACTCATGACCTGGGAGAGGCCGGGATGAAATCTGAGATCCCTACTCGGTAAATTTGTGCGTTATATGGTCATAGACGAACATGATTGGCTGTCGGTTTGCTGCGGTTTTTCTGAGCTGGCTTGCTATGGTTAGGCTATCTAGTTTTTCTGACCTTACACAAAATGTATTTACACCCATTTTGACTAGTAATCTGTGTTATAGCCACCACGGTTTTTCCTTATGTACAAACTATTGGCCATTATTGCCTTCATTGCTGCACCATCATTTTTCAGCTAGTCTTAAAAAACATCTTAAAACTCAACTGGTAGAAAATACTATATTCTATTATAAATGGATCTCTAATATAGCACAAAAGGTACAGCGCTGGCATATCTTCATTAGTCCTGTGACAGGAGTACCTCCTTCGGCAGAAGCGACAAAGATATGTTATTTACGAAACGCAGGAGACCCACAGCCAGTGATGTCGCTGCGATAGGGTTCTGGGAGACAAGGAAATCGAGATGGCTGGGAGGGAGGGAATTTCTGGAGATCCATACGCAGTTATTGGGAAAAAGGTGTCTCTTAACTTCATGGCTCAGTATCCTCCTTGGTGTTCTTCCTGGACACAGCTGAACGTGTTCAAAAATACTTTGGAAGCTGCTGATCATGTCCAAAAAATAGACTTTGGATGTGACTAAATAGAGTCCCAATATGCACTGGATGAGACTGAGCGTGACCAAGATAAGACTTCCGATGCAGTCGTGTATGTCCAGAAGAAAATTTTGGTTGCGCGGCTGTGCATGCCCAAAAGTAAACTCAGGACCCAGCTGTGAGTGTCCTATAAGTAGGCATTGGAAACTGCTGCGCATACCCAGAAGTAGGCTTCGGAGGCAGCTGTCTTCTCAGAAGTAGAATTTGAACGTGGCTGCATCTGCCCAGAAGTGAACTTTGACCACAGCTGCACGTGTCCAGAAGTAGACTCTGGAGACGGCTGTGCCCAGAAGAAGACTCTGGACACGGCAGTGCCCGGTAAAAGACTCTGGACACGGCTGTGCCCAGAAGACTCTGGATACGGCTGTGTCCAGAAGTAGACTCTGCAGACGGCTGTGCCCAGAAGTAGGCCTCGAAGACAGCTGTGTTCTCAGAAGCAGAATCTGAACGTGGCTGCATTTGCCCAGAAGTGAACTTTGAACACAGCTACACGTGTCCAGAGGTAGACTCTGGAGATGGCTGTGCCCAGAAGAAGACTCTGATTATGACTGTGCCCAGAAGAAGACCCTGGACACGGCTGTGTCTAAAAGTAGACTCTGGAGACGGCTGTTCCCAGAAGTAAACTCTGGACACGACTGTGCCCAGAAGAAGACTCTGGACATGGCTGTACCCAGAATGACTCTGGACACGGCTGGGCCCCGAAGTAGACTGGACACGGCTGTGCCTTGAAGTAGACTCGAGACACGGCTGTGCCTTGAAGTAGACTCGAGACACGGCTGTGCCCAGAAATAGACTCTGGACACAACTGTGCCCAGTAGACTCTGCACACGGCTGTGCCCAGAAATAGACTCTAGAGACGGCTGTGACCAGAAGTAGACTCTGGACACGGCTGTACCCAAAAGCAGACTCTGGACACAGCTGCACATGTCCAGAAGTAAATTCTGGGCACGGCTACGCGCACTGACAAGTTGACTCTAGACACAGTGGTATACAGTACTGCAAAACATGTCAAAAATAAACTTTGGACGTAGCTGAACGCTAATGAACGTGTCCAAAATAGACTTTGGACGCAATTGAACGTGTCCTACAATGGCTTTTCCAGACGTCTTCAACGCGAGGAAAAAAATCACCATGAGGAGAAACACTCTGGAAATATTTTTGAGCATTGAGTAATAGAAAGGAAACAACTGGGATAAAGAGGAGGAGAAGAGAGGAGGAAGGAAGGGGGGAGAGGATCAGATGAGGAAAGGATACACCTTTTGTATCATTATTATTTTCATTATCATCAATATTATTATTAACAGACTTGTCTAAAGAGCTACAACGTTTCTGACTCCCTTCTTGAACAGAGGGGACTGAAGACCCGTACAAATAAAGATTTACTCAACACTGAAGCAATATATGTGGCTTGAGACAGTGTGATATCGCTTGTATAATATTTAGAATGGAGGGTAGGAGGGGATTGGGGTATTCATAATAACATCTGGTTGGTTTTCCCTTACAGAGGGGACTTAATATTTAGGAAAAATAGGTCTAGTGGTGAGGTCGTAAAAGGGACCACACTATCACTTTTGGGGGAAACCATGAGAGAAAACATACATTCAATGATTACCTATAAATTATATTGATTCTCAAAAGCCTCCTCAATATGGCTAGCACCATACATCGTGAGGCGAGCCTTATATTTCTTCCTATTTTTCATTCGCGTCAAAATATTTCACGCGAATGGTAAAAAAAAAAAATCCATAATGTTTATATATTCAACACATTTCAATGACACTGAGATATGAAATGATTTTACAAAGGTAAAGAGAATATCCATAACACATGAAGGATATACTATGGTACAACCTTTATACCTAATGGAAGATTGATATTTGTATTGATATAAAAAATGGTTGATATCTGAGTAATAACAATAGTTATTATTGATTACAAAAGGGCTATAGTGATAGGAGATATGCTCTGCAAATTTTTCTTCTCACCCAAACATAATGTATATACATAAGTACGTACACTGCATACACGTGTGTAACACATAAATATGTATTCACATACATACACACAACATATACATATGCTACATATATGCATATGTGTATACATGCATATTTTATATGCATACATACATGAAAATATATAGAAATACGTATGAGTGCATAAGTATAGCACACAATAAACAAACATCTATATTTACATATAGAGGTGTTTATAAGTGCATAATAATGCTCTCTCTCTCTCTCTCTCTCTCTCTCTCTCTCTCTCTCTCTCTCTCTCTCTCTCTCTCTTGCAGAACTTGATTCGTACTCTAATGAAAAGAAAAACCGGGGAAATTTGATATATAATCAAAATATATATATATATATATATATATATATATATATATATATATATATATATATATATATCATCCCCAAGCATTTATTACTTTCAAAAACACTGATAGGTGAACAAATGTTCACCAGAGAACATAGTAATTCTGGAATGTACAAAAGAAATAAGGAGAAAAACACTATTTACAAACTTCAATTCGAGTCCCAAAACTGGAAGATTTCTAACGTAACGAGTAATTTCCCTTTGCTTTCATTTCCTCGAATGATGTCATCCACTGTCGTATATAAGTTGATATAAATAGATTTTTTTTAAAGAATGACAATCGTTAGCACTCGATGAAAAAGTGATATCTTTTAAAACATTGATTTCAATACTTCGATAGATTGTTTTCCCTTGAGATCACCTATTCGATAGATATGTGTATTTCTTCAAATACAAACGAAAAAGAAAGGAGTTTACATTCGCATCGTGGGAAGTCATTCTTGTATAACATAAAAAGCTCGTGTTCCAATGCAAGTGCTGTCTTTATGGCCTTTAGCTGGAGAGTCACGAAAAGACTAGAATCAACAGATGTACCGCAAGGTAATTTTCTCTATGAAAATTCGCAATTTAGGCATTTTCGTCCCGATTCTCTCGCATCTCATGTCTTGAGCAAGTCTAAATAAGGCTGTAAAAATAGAACTGTATAATCATATATACAAATACCCAACAATGTAGAAAGTGTCGCCTCGGCCTTGGTTAATCGTAGCAGCACAAAAATGGATAAAAATATCTTGTTGCATTTGTTTTGTTTTTTTTCATCTGCGTTTATTGTACAGCCTCACTCTACACGCAGCTGTGAAATCGTTGCTTTGAACGTAGTCTTCAGAGAATCAATTACTTCAACGCCTACCACTGTCTACAAACGTCAGTGACTATGTACATTTTAACAATATTTCTCTCTCGATGGTCTTTTTTTTCATCATTGCTAATCTTTAAGTACAGACACAGAGTTCGGCAGCTATATACAAAGCGCAGTTCAATGAACTCTGGCCAGCAACAACAAACACGCGCCCAAAAAAGGCATTGCTATCTGGAGCGATGCTTAGTTTTAATACTTTCTCCTTGAGGTATATTATTTTATTTAATATCTATTAATTGTATGATATGATCCGATGTGCGTACATGCAAAGTACATTTGATAAAAAAAGGTATGTATACATATATGTATGTATGTATGTGTATAATATATATATATATATATATATATGTATATATATATATATATATATATATATATATACAGTATATATATGGTGTTTGGTGCTTATGTGGATAACATCGGCTGACTGTATACGTATCCGTGTATGTAAACGTAAAGGCATACATCTTAGTTACATGTATGTTTATATACATATATATATATATATATATATATATATATATATATATATATATACATACATACATATATATATATATATATATATATATATATATATATATATATATTCACACACAAACATATATAGTTTTTATACGTGTTTGTGTATTTAAGCATGCATACATAACTAATGTATAAAATTACCTATACATCCGCACAACGATGTAAAAAGGAGCCTTTATAATTTCTTGTACTGCGACTCTTATATTTTAATTCATCCGTTTTATTCGAGAAAAAAATTATACAAGAAAGACTGTAATGGTCTTCAGCTTCAATATAAAAAACCACAATAGCATGGATGTGATAAGCACCAATTCCGTCCTCTCACTAAGAAAAAATTTGACAATATAGACGCACACACCAAAGAACCTCCAGTCTCCAAGTCCTCGGTCCGTCTCCCAATTGATAAATAACATCCCGACAGGATCATTCTGAGCCGCAGAGATTCCAGGCGAAATAAGCCCCACCCACTGATGACGTCATAGCCAATTGTGCTGTCTCCCGCGTTAATAGCGGTCACAACATCCCCCTAAGGTTATTACAAGTTCGTATAATTTGAAATTTCTAAGGGGATGTACTATGACCGCTGCTAACGTGGAAGACAAAGTGATTGGCTATGATGTCATTAGGGGGTCGGGCTTATTTTGCCTAAAATCTTTGCGACTACTTCAGTGCCTAGGAATAGGGCCACCCTCCCTCCATAATGTTAAGGTTTATGGGATGGCCAAGTCTATTCATTTACCCTTACCTCTAAATCCAGCTACTTTTTCTTTCACGTGCCACTCACAGTAGTTCTGGCTAAATTCTCTGTTTCTCACCAAAATGTCTAATTTACGATGAGTTTGGCGTCGAATAAGCAAAATAACACTTAATGATGCAACCGCATTTAGCAATGTGGAGGACATTTTATCCTCAAAATGCTTAGTTTAATGTTTTTTTTTCTGATTTACTCCATCCCAATGGAGAAAATCATTTTTCGTAACAATCACACTAAAATATATTCTTTAAAATGTGACTGATTATTATCAGAATCTCGAATCATAACCGAAGTAGCCAATGTAACAGTAGTCATCGGATAAAAAGAAGTCCTTAGTCATGCCTAAAACGCTTGCAATACCTAATCCGAAAATTTATAAACTACAGTAATAAAAAAATCCAAGATTAAATTTAGTCAGTTTTCAAAAGGAAATTCCGTCGATATCTATCGGAATGCATCCAATATATGGACATGTATATACACACATACGTGTATAAGTGTGCGGCTTATCCGAGTCGGAAATGCGATTCAAAATTCGAATTCAATTATTCGCTTTCCGGTACGCCTTGATTGGCCATGGGCGAGACAAAGGCATAACGAGAGACTCATAGAGTCGAAAATCCACCCTGAAGTGTTCTACTAACAGTCCGAACAGTCCTCTGCTACATCCTTGTGACCAGGTCATCCAGAATTCAAGCAAGGCAACCGCTTCAATTTACTTCTGTCAAATGCTTACATAAGACAATGATGTGTTTTGTAGATACATTTATATCTTGAAGTATAAATTTAAATCGTTATCTGTGATCACAGGAGGTCATATATAAACACATAAATATATATATATATATATATATATATATATATATATATATATACATACATATATATATGTATGTATATAGATATATACATATATATATATACATACATATATATATGTATATATATATATATATATATATATTGTGCTTATATATTACATATATGCCACATGCAATACATCAACACATATGTATGCATATATTTTCATATTTTATATTTCTAGCATATCAATCATTATAAGCCTAATTAAATAAAATAAGAAACAATTCAGTGAGCTTTGATATACTGTACATAGTATTATACTCGCACGCCTGGATCTACCCCGAGTCCGTTGTCAAATATTAGAAAGCCAAATTTTTGTGGATATTTTTTCCTCTATTTCCTTGACAGGGAGATTCTTCTTCGGCCTTAGGACTGGATCAAAGCGGAACTTAAGTTTGCTAACTTTGACAACAAGGCTTCAAATACGATTTCATTACTCGTTTTCCCCCTTCGACTTTGTTTGTGTCAAAGTCTCACTTAAGATAAAAAAGGTATTTTCTTGCAAGAAAAAGCAAAATGCATTGACCCTTAACTATCTGCAGTTTTGAATTTCAAGTTCTTCATATGATATTGTATTTACAACAAAACCTCAAATCCTATTTACGGTAAATAACATATTTTCTTTCTTTTATTGGCAGTATTCCTCAGCTGGGGAGCCTAAGAAAACCTCGCATGTGATTGAAAATTAACGAAAACTTGCCAACTCATCAACACAGGGCAAAATTGCACGGATGAAGGAAATCCTTAAACAGAAAACTGAATCAATATAAAATATATGGCTAACCTTCTATATTAGTTATTACTCATATTACTTTGAAATAAGCACATCAGTCATCCAAAAACTCGGTATATCAATCAAACCTAAACTCCGGAAAGATAAAAACTAACATCTTGCCAGTAGACTGAAATCTGATTTTTTGTTCAATTTTTTCCAGCTAAGATGGTTAAGACGGTCCGTGGCCATCGAAATAAAATCAAATGATTAAAAAGACACAAATGCTACATGTAAAATATAAAAAGGAGGGGAGGGGGGGAGTGTTCGCAAATAGAACATGGAGGTAAGACTAGTCCTATTGCTCTACAAAATCGAACAGAAATATTACATTGTACTGTTTGCCGTAAAATGGATTTCTTCGGAGTGTATCTAGATGAAATGAAAATTCATCCTGAGAACATCCACGGCTTTACTTTCACTATATTTCAGATCTCTGTAAAACTTCTTCTGAAGATTTTACCACACTAACCCATTATGATATTTGAATTGGAAGTGCTGAATATAAAATAATATCTTTGTATGATACAGCTGTCAGCCAACATCATTAATGATCAATAGAGTCTTCTTCAATCACAAAAAAACCTAAAGGTCAACATTATCAAAAACAAAAGCAAAACCATCGCAACTCTAAGACAGAATCAGCGACATATACTCATGATCATTCATTAAATGCTGGCAAGCCAGTGTAAATGGAGAAGGAAGAGCAGTTGGTAGGTCGCTCGTGCTAGGCGGCGAGTAAGGCGTCCTCAGCTGTAGTAACCCCTTTGCACTCCCTGTTTGCGACGACTGTGCCACTTGCAGGTCAGAATCCTGACGTAGGTTCTCCTGAAAGCGGCGTTGCAAAGAGCATAACACATGGGATTGATTGTAGAATTGATGTAGCAAAGATAATAGGAAAAATCCCATAGCTGCCGGGGAATGCAGTCATCTGAGCAAGCTAGGAGAGTTTTCAATAGCACTAAGACATTGTAAGGTGTCCAAGTCACAATGAAAGTCAGCAAGATAGCTGAGAGGGTCTTGGCAGCCTTGCGATCCTGTTTTTTCTCTGCATTTTTCTTCTTCTTCTTTTTCCTTCCTCCTAGGCCAGCTGCAGCTCCAGCATTTGTACCTGCTCCCACCACCCCACTTCCAACAGCTCCTACTGCTACTCCAGTGTTCTTTGCAAGTTGCTTGGGGATGATTTTCGTGTTGAGAGGAATCTTGATATCAGGGGCATGAGAAGTTCGCCTATTGGGAGTAGGAGATGTACCTTCAGGGCCCCCAGGATGTAAGGAGCATTCTACTCGAGTTGTTTGCCCGCTAGGATCTGAGCAAACTGAGTCTCCCCTTCGAGCAAGAGGTGATGTTCCCCTATCAAACCTGAGTTTATGAGTTCCCGTTGTCCCAGTTCCTTCCTGTCCTTCCTCCTCAATCATTAGGATAGAGGGAGGATGTAAGGGGCCGTCTTGGGATGGGTCGTGTGGGAGCCTGATCAAGATTGTGTAAACTGAGTCTGAAGAATGTGACCGGGCCTGCAAACGCCCAGCAACCATTCCACCCCGTCCACCTCCAACACCTAAAGTACTTTCAGCTCTTGGAAGTGTTGCAGAGGTTCCATGGTGGTGATGTTGGTGATGATGATGGTGATGATCTGACCGCTCACTTCGTTCTACCAACGGGATCATGGAGTTTTGTCTGTACCTTGTGGGTGTCACGCTGAGAGGTTCCCGGATGTAATTGAGAGAGGGGAGAGATGTTTCAGCAGAGCCTGGTGTATGATAGCCTGGTGTATGGTAGCCTGGAGTATGACAGCCTGGTGTGTGATAACCTGGAGTCTGATATCCTGCTCGATGTCCTCCACTTTGTCCACTGTCCTCGCGATCAACAGTCCTTTTGATACAAGACGCCAAACCTCGACAGCATCCTGTGCTTGCACTAGCAGCTCGACCCTGTAAAAAAAAAAGTATCTTGAAATAATTACTCCCTAAAATAATTGTACAGTCCTAGTTTATAAAATTATTCTGAGGCATATTAAAATAAAAATATATTATATTATACTTGGGTGTATTGTTTCATAATGATATGATAAAGAACATCTAGTTTTTCAAATAAAGATGTAAGGGACTGTTCATATATTTCAGCACTCCTATCTATTCTAATCTTCAGCATACATTGCCTTACACAAGGACAAAAGGAGAGGAAATATTTTCTGTTAAACACATGAAATTTGAAGCTCCCAGTGGTTATATCGTACTGTACAACATGAATTATTTTTCAAGGGTCAAGACTCTCAGATCGACTATCTGCAAATACATTCTCAGAATCACAATCCGTCTATATGACTGCATTACCACTATGAATCATAGATTTCCATAAATATCCGAGGTTAAAAACGAAAAAGAAGAATATTGCCTGCATCAAAATGTAAACTTAAGACTGATTTAAGCGATAGATAGACATATGAAAAAATAAATCTTAGACTTTGAGCTGTTTCTAACCATGATATTTTGGGCATTATTGGTTTATCCCTGTAAGAAATCTCTTAAAATACCTTCCAAGAAAATACTGACTGGACAATCTAATTCCATTAACTGTGCAGAGGATTTATCTAATTACAGTATGCAGCAGAATTTGGGTACGGTATAAGAAAGCCTTTGACAATTGCCTTTTACGATAAATCGACGCTATTTGTATTTCCTACTTTACACTAGAGTTTGAATATTAAGTTTAAACCAAGTTTTAATTTGTTATTTTACATACAAAGGATTAGGAGGATTGTTTTCAATTGTAAGCTGGCTATTTCAATACCCTTCAAAACTATTGATGGTTGATCTTAAACTTATCTACTTAATAAATTGGAGAAATTTGATAGAGTGATGTCTAACCTCCCCACATCCCGCACAATTAGCACAAGTCCCTCGTACACCTTGCTTTGAAGAAGTGCATCTTACCACACCATCACTTCATGGCAAAAAGATTGTGCAGGGAGAGATGGGAGAGGTGTTGGGCGGAGCTAAAAACAGAAACTTGCCACGTATTATGGGTGTGGTTGTGTGCACTACTTCAAAGCAAGGTGTACCGGGAATTCCTGGGTTCAACTGTGTGTGTATGTGTGTATATATATATATATATATATATATATATATATATATATATATATATATATATATATATTAATTCAGTCTGTGAAAATCAAATTTAATAATAACGTCTTCCTCAGAAAATAAATTCATCAAATCACATTCTACTATGATAAATAATGATGACTATTTGAGGCTGTCACAATTTTCTCCGATGATATCAATTGAAACGTTCATATCATAACTAACATAGCCTTTCAAAATAGACGTTTTGAAATATCTCTGGTATAATCATGTTTAAAGTAAGCAATCTAAAAAAAATAAAATAAAATAGGATATTTGCACCATAACTTTGCAAGTGTCTTACGCAAACTATAGTTCCTACATTTTGTTGTTACCATTGAAATTTAAAAATTCTATCATTGCCTTTACCTTCACCAGATGATGCCTCAGTTGTACTGAACATTTTACAATAACTCCAACCAATCATTCTAAAGTTACTACTGCTGCCAGTTATTAAGTCTATGCGAGCAACGTATCCTAATAGAGTTTTAGAATTTATAAGTTAATCACAGACATGTACAAAAGTATAAAATTTATGTTTGTAGCTGTCATCATTGAGAGAGAATAATTAATTAGTACACATCATAACTCTATAGCTAAAAAAAAACTCAAGTAGTTTTCTTGTGTGCAAAGTCAATAAATGTACAAATATAAAAAATCAAAATTAATAAAAGCAATTCCGTCAACATTCAGCGACAATTTGTAGAGTGGCGTGTATTTAAGAAATTTATTATTTTTCAGACATTAAATTTCCAGAAAAGAGCAATAATTAGTATTTGCCGTTATATTGTGAATGATTATCAGAAAACCAATGGTCAATTAAAATTAATATAGGAAATAGTTTCTACATTTTTATAAATTAATAAAGATGACTCTTCGGAATTGTATCATAAAAAGATTACTTACAATTTTCATTGAAGAGGTACAACTTTCAAAGCAAGTGCAGTCCTATTACCTAAAACATGAATAAACTAGAGGGGCACTCAATAGAGCGCAAACCTCCGCCGCAGCAGCTTGTTTCTCGACCTTTGGCTCGACCGTAACCTAGACCTTTGACCTTGATATTCCAATATTTGATAATTTCCAGTTTTTTACATAACAGCTAATTCCAGCAAGTTTCATTACTCTACGATTAAAATTGTAGCCAGGAAGCTGTTCACAAACAAACACACACCCAAACAGGGGGTAAACCATAACCTCCTTCCAACTTCGTTGGCGGAGGTAAACATTTCCTTCGAACCTTCCCCAAAGGCTATATCACGAACTAAGCATTTAGATTGAAGGCTTCGATCCTTTAGGTGGGTCTCATAAGGCCCAGATCGTAATGTCTAGTCTCTTCTCGATGCTATCTACGCAGCATCCTCATCTATATTAAATCCTAAAGCCTATTTACAGGACTTTAACCATTCATCTCTCGAGATTAAAAGTAAACACAAGCATATGGATCCTACGAATGTTTATAAGCTCAATTCATTAATCCTTTTCATAAATATTCTACAGTATTTTTCTCTCTTGGTTCCGATTTCCTGTTTTACAGATGTAATCTTTGTTTTATGAAGGGTTTTTATCAAGTTACTGGTCTTATTGGTTTTCTTCATTTGAATATGTACATATCTTCAAAAACAATATCGATAATTAGAATAATAATAATGCATGACAACTATATGTAAATATGTAATTCAAAGTGAAACTTTTCCATTGTGTTTCATCTTATAAATCTAATGTTATTCGCTAAAATTTCGACGAAGAGATGAACATAAAAAACTCCAAAGCAAAAGATTTAGGTCCACCTATTACTAACGCAGCTCTATGATCAGCATGCTGAAACGTGATATCAAGTAATAAAAAAAGTTTAATTATCTTACTAATTAAAATAATTTCCTTTAAATTTAATTTCTATAACAATTAATGTCTTTATTTCTGCTATTTTTGCTATTTTCGTAAGTTAGTGTCCGCACTATGGAATAAAGACATAACGATTAATTTTTTTTGGATATCTTCCCATAATGAATGTTCACTGTGCAAAACATTTATATTTATATAAAAAAACACATACACTAGAGGAAAATCCTCTGCTTTTTCATGAATTTATTAATCATTGTATATGATCCATACACTTTCATAGTGGACCCAACAAACAAACAAGATAATTCATAGTTTAATTAAATACTTGTTTTTCTAAAACTAATCATTTTATCAACACCTATTTTTATAATAATTAGCAAGTCTCTCTCTCTCTCTCTCTCTCTCTCTCTCTCTCTCTCTCTCTCTCATATATATATATATATATATATATATATATATATATATATATATATATATCTGGTCACGATAAGCTCTCCCCGCTTCTCAGGTAGGGAGAGGGAATAGTCATAGCCTGGTGGGAGAGAGTAGCATGTTCGTGGGTGTGGATATTTCTCTAAAGATTTTGCAGACATTTTTGACGGATTACGTACACTAGTAAATTTGTAAGGACCCTTCCGATTCTAAATAGGCAATCCTTCAACAGTGTTGATGTACATTTGGCATTTATCATCCTACGACAACGAGAATTATAGTGAATTCTGCAGGTGTGTTGCTCTCACCGCTTCAGCAACTACGGGCCGCCCACCGGCATTATCCCAGTGGATGACTTTCGTGTCTCTAATGAGGTCACTTAACTTTGGTTTCTGGTCAAGCTTATCCATCCAATTTGGTCAATATCAAGAGGTTTGGGATTCTTCCAAGCGTTTCAATTTGTGACTATTGGGTACACCCAATGCAGCGAGAAAGAGTCGATAGGGGAGGGCACCTGGCTTCAAACAGATTTCCTCACTGATGCCACGTCTCCACCGATCACCAGCCTTCTTTCCAAACCCTTTCTCTTACTCTCTGTCTGTCTCTTTCTTTCTTTCGCTCTGTTACTATGTTAATTGGTGTACTTCAAAGAACACTTCTCTCTATTTCTCCTTTCTTTCAAGACACACTTGTTCATGTTGTAGATAACTGCCTTAGCACGGCTATGAAGGTGGGCATATGGCTCGCTTGAAACATGGGAATGGTCCATTACGAGAGTGTGCATGTTACAGAGCGTGCAGCGGAAGTCTTTGGCATATGAGTGTGGGAGGACCCCTGCTCATATACCCCATTTAGGATGGGGGGAAACTTTTATACAGAAAATACGCCTTGAATTTCATCTCAATGGTGGTGTGGAACCAAAGTTAAAATGATTTCGGATACATTTCGAAAATACACATATTATACAGAAAGAGTGAGAGAGAAAGAAAGGGTAAGGAGGTGGCATGGGGTTGGAGAAAGAAGGCAAGCCGTCGATCCATGGAGATATGGCATAAACGTGGAATCCATTTAAACCCCGATGCCCTACCCAACGGCCCTTTCTCACTGCACTGAGTATAATAATGAATTCCTTGGTGTCCCTAGGGATTGCCCTTTCTTGCTACACTGAGTATAATAATTAATTCCTTGGTCTCCCTGGGGATGGCATTCATCCTAATCACAATGCCAAATACTAGGTTGATGAGTCCTTCCTGCATGGTGCCTTTGGTTTTTGCTCCACTGGTGGTGATTTTCTAGGGGGCATATCAGTAGGCCGTTTGGATAATTTTGTTATAGGTTTTTATCATTATTCTACAATTTCTTTTGTTTTTAACTCAAATGTTTTATTCCCTAATATGTTCTTAATTATGTTACTCGAATAACAAATTTGTTAACATTTATCTGAAGCGTTACGGTTATGAGTTTATAGATTCCTATGGATTGTAGTTACAGATGCACTTGTACATGTATGCACCAATGACATATCTCTTACATAAATGTTGCAGTCTATAATTGTAGTTTTCACGAAGACAGATATGACATGGGAAGTGTCTGATCTCTCAATGAGGATATGAAAAAAGGAAGATTACATCTTTGTTGTCGTAAATTACAAAATTAAGGACAACATTAAATCTTAGGACATCACTTAACAATTATGACTGTTTTGGTTCACTTAACAATTATGACTCTTTTGGTCCTCTAGTGATGACAGATGTCATCAACATATCAGGCATGGATTCTTGGTTTTCAGTGGCTTTTCAATGTTCTTTTTTATAATAGCCATGAACGAACCTATAAGCAAGGAGAGCACCAGTGGGCGATCCCATTGCCCTACCATATCTGTCAAAAAAGAGGGACATCCAAAAAGAATGCTAACCTTTTCAAGAGCTTTTCTGAGATTGTGGGTGGGGCCCATTTCAGATCTCATCCATATAAATAATCTATATCTTCTTCACTTTTGGGGATTTTGATAATCATGAATCCAATAGAAAAAACCTTGAATATTTCTTTTCAGGTCTCAATTTGGGTCATTTCTGGTTAGATAAATTTGGTTATGTAAGACCGAATATCATTCATCTTCTTTATGAATATGTTTCACTCCATGATTGATCACCGTCTTGAGGAAGAAGTCATCTCTCGCCTATAATTCCTGAGTGATCTTCTCGAACAGGGACTGCATTATCTACCAGTTACACAGACCGGTTCATAAAGCAGTTGATTCATCAATTAACCTTTTCTTGTTTCTGCAGAGTTTTAATGAGGTCAATTTGTAATTGAGTTTTAATATAATTTGCTTCAGCTTAGCGCATCCATGTATAAGCAATGAAGGCCCAACTTCAGGAGTGCACTCTGATTCTCTGACAGCGTGATTCCAGTTGGTTATACGTTACTGCTTTTGTACAAGACTGCCATGGAGAATCATTTACTTCATAGAATGCCGTTGTTACAAATTATTGGTGTTCTTGTTAAGCCCTCTAGAAAGAACTCCTTGTTTTGTTTTATGCAATATTTTCTGGCCTCTTTTGAAGAGAACACTTACCTAAGGAGCTATCTATCTTTATGAAAGATTTGTGGTCATACTGTTATTTCCTCTTTGAAACAGAATAGCTTTTCTAATCCATACAGGATGTCTTTAGCTTTCCACTTCTAAATACACTTTTGGGCCACTTTTTTTTCTTGTATGTAATTCTGTTTAAATGTTTAAGCACATACAATGTCTATTATTTTGATATCAATCTTTTTAATCAATTACATATCTTTCCATCTTCAAGACAAAAACCTGATGTAAAAGATTGAAACGGCTGCCATGTTGCTTTAATTATTTTTTTTTTCTGCTGATATGTATTTTAGCAATTATAATTGGTTATTGGTTGGGCTAAACAATATTTAAAAAGCAGAACTACACTCAACACTTAATAGAGGAGTCCGAATAATTGTAAAAATAAACAAGGGAAAATTTCAAATGGGAAGGCCTTAAAAGACTGGCTTTACTAGTGCCAATGAGTTGCAATGTAACCTCTCAAATTGGGAGGGTTTTCAATGAAGCCTAAGAAGATTGGCTTTACTAGCACTAATGAGTAGCAATAGTCCTCATCATGAAATTTTTTTTTTTTCCAGGAGGTGAGAGAATTTTCCGTAGACATCTAGGTGTTCAGTGAAATCTTTTGCAGTACTGTTTTCACTGCTTCACTGCTTCAGCAACTTCAACCTGCCAATAGCCCTCCTTTTTGAAGAGGATTTTTTGTCTCTGATGAAGTCACTTAGTGGCGGTTTCTTGTCCCGATCATCCAACAAATGCTGGAGCATGGTTCCAATACTGAGATGGGCTTGAAGTTGCATCCTTAGGGTCGTCACAGTGAACCCAATGTAGCTTATATCTAGAGGGTTGCATGAATCTTCTGTTCATTTATATCTGTAAACCATGCTAGGCATTGCTTTCTTTGATTCCATGGAGGTGGTTTTGTATCGTTGCTTCTGCACTTAGGGAAACTGAAGATTTTCAGTTATACAATCTTATATGACTCCACTGGTGATGACCCTATGAAGGACAGGTGACTCTTGTCTGTAGGGTGTCCCTTATTAAAACTTTCAACAAGTTGTAGATCTATCATCTTCTCTAGTGTTCTGGTCTTGTGTTTAGAACTCAAACATTTGCTTCCTTAGAAGCACATCTAAAATTTTACTGGTGTAACAGTTGTTTGGTTTATCTGCTTCACATGTACCGGGTCTGCATGGATGCAACCCTAAGTACTACAGTGAGTGAAGGCCTTCCTGAAGTAGGCACCAATTAAAAAAAATTTGTATTGTGCGAGTCTGGTCACTCCCCTTATATATTAAGGCAGCAGCATAGATTTGTAGCTTTCACATAAACAGATGCAACTGGATTTTTATTCTCTCAACAAGACTTAGAAAAGAAGGATCTTTTCTTTGCAGTTCTGAATGTCAATGGTGAGGACAAAATTAGATTTTAGGCCATCAATTGGGAATTTGACTATGTCAGTTTTCTCTGGTAGTTACAAAGACATCAGGCATGTATCTCGCATAGAATTTTGGTTTCTAGTGAGTGTTGAAGGCATTTCCTTCTACAGTGGCCATGTACATATAAGGGATAAGAACTTCAGGGGTGATCCCATTTCTACGACATCTACTTCTCGAAAAAAGCTCTACTCTGTGCAAAAAGAAAAGGGGCCCTCGGTGTACATGCCTCTGACACTTTTAACAGTTTTTCAGTGATTGGAAGGGAGTGCATTTCATATATGTAGAAGTTGTTTAATATGATTCGTTAAATATCCAGATTTTAGATGGTTTGATCTGAAGGGTATGCAATGCAAATTCAGTGATCTTGTGCTGCTTCTGTCTCATCAATAACGCCATTTAAAATAAACAGTAACACACACTACAAAATATTCTGAGAAACTACCGGGGATCACCTCAAGAATTACAGCGTTTGCATCTGTGATAAGTCTGGATGTCACAATATTGGCGTGACCCACATCAGACTCGTTTTATGGCAGTGTTGTATTAGTCCATAATCGCAAATTCAAGAAAGTTGACGATGGTACTTAATAGTAGCATAAATCCTTTTCCTTGCAAGCCATTTACATCTACTGATTTCTTTCTTATTACCTGCCAACGAAGAGGGGAGGAGGTTATGTTTTCGCCCCTGCTTGTCTGTGAACAACATCCTGGCCACAGTTTTACTCATAGGGTAGTTAAAATTTAAGGGATTAATTTTCATGTTAAGACGTGGAAGGGATTCAATTTTGAAAGGCCTAGTCAAAGGTAAAGGCCAATGTCTTGCGAAAGGTCGACCAAATTAACCATAACCTTAACCCCAAGTTCGTTCATGGCTGTCGCACAGACTTCAAATACGCCTATGGTCTAAATTGATTCTGGGAAAGGCAAGCTGTTTTTGAGAAATAAGCTGCTGTGGCGGAGGTCTGCACTCTCAGAGTGCTTTTCTAGTTATCATTATATCTACTTTTTTTCCTCATTTCTTCTGACCTTCATCCTTTACCATATATATTTTAATCTCTGTTCTTTTCTCTTCTGACACCTGCAAATTTTGTTCAGCGGAACAGTCACATTGATAACTATCTATATTCTCTTACAAGAATGTTCTCCCTGTTTGAAATACAATATTTGCATTAATAAAATCAATAAAGCTTAGTGCTTCAAGAAATGACCAAACACGACCCGTCCTTACCTGAGAGGCGTATTTTGTGTTCTCGATGACCATAGCCGTGGGCACATAAGTGGTTTCAATCTCATCCATTGCCGTGGAAGATTCCGATCGCTGTCTTCGCCAGTCCTCTGGTTCGACTACTTCTTCGGCTTCGCTGGTGGGGGTTAATTATTAAAAAAGAAAAAAAAAAGAAAAAAGGAAAAAAAAACAGGTGAGGGAAGGGAGGAAAGAGAAATGTGTAAGTATTTATTATCATGAAAGGGAGCTATTAACGTTAAGAAAATGCTTATGAATTTAGCAACGCCGTACTTGAAAGATTCTAAGGTGGAAGTACACAACAAATGGATGAATATCCATGAGCATTTCTAAGGTGTGAAAAGAGAAAAAAATGGCGAGCAGAACTATCATAATTATGAAAAACATCATTGTGCATATTCTTACGTGAAGAGCATTAGTAAAATTTTAAGAAAATCTTAATGAACAAGCAATACTAAGGTAAATATAGTAACCGCAAGTGCAAAAAATGTGCTAAGTGTTATCAGAAAAATCAATTAATATATGTCAAAATTGCTATGAGGTGGCACAAATTCAAATTAACTACTAATCTTTATGAACTTCTTGCACGAATTGACTTATAAATCAGACATTAAGAATAAAATATATCAATATATTGTACATGCAGTAATGAATTTACAATACCTCAAAATGTGAATGAACAAATTACTTAAAATACTTCGTGGCATATTATATTACCTTTAACAAATATATCATAAAAAACTATGCAAGAATATCGTAATAATCGTCCAATCTAGGTTCACTAACAAAAATGAAGTCTATCATTAGTTCAACTACTTTACTACTTACAGATTAAATACTGTACTTTTAAAAAGTACTGTGAATGACAGTCCATTCTAGTTCAGTCATTACACAGGATTCTCACAGAAGTGAAACCCATATTTAAAATCTTCAAAATGAAATATCGACAAAGGCAGTTGAATGTCATTCATCATTCATCTAAAAAAATTGACTATGCGTTTCTGAGTCACCTTTCCATTAACTTAGTTTTCTTTCTTTGTTATCTCTGTACTTCAATGAATATTGTAGGGATGTAGCAGAATGTCATCAGACATATTGGGGAGGTTAATCGTTCAGTCGTGTGGGAGGGAGGCTCTTGGTGGCACCGTAAGGCAGAAATGACTGGTGTTTATGGATCAAAATGCAATCAACGTCTCTGAGTTGGGAAAATACCAAAAAAAAAAAATTTTTTTTTTCTTTTTATATCAAGTCATTAGTTAATGAATATCTATTTCAGAAATGAGACACGTTAACGTCTTTCTTAATCCTGCTGGGAGAAATGTCACATTTTTAGACAAGTGCTTTTTTTAAGGAATTTCTTATTCGTCTGGTGGGAGAACCATGTAAATTTAGATGGTAGAATAAGATTGGGAGCTGAGTGGGGAGTAGAATATAAGATCTCAATTTAGAAATAAATAAAACCAAATTATTCTGAATGATAAAGTTTAGAAGAGAAGAATGGGGGGAGTATTTATACTCGATCAAAGGAAGTTGGAACTGTGGCACTAAAGGAAGTTCTTTATATATGAAACTGCAAAGTTTGACAGAGGGGGAGCATCAAGACGTTCTAAGAGGGAGTCTATATCTAAGATGAATGGGCTAGTACATCTCAAGAGAGAAATGTCTATAATATCTGACCACATTGACATCTATGAAAAAAGTGACCTGCCCTTGTCATATTTGTGTTCAAACATTTTCAAGTTATCTTCTGTGTCATTTAGAAGACAAATAAAAAATAGAAGAGAAACATTAATAAACCTGTGTATCATCTGATCTAGACTGAACTCTCAATGCTGTAGCAGTAATAGCAGAAGCAGCAGCAGCAGTAGTAGCAGAATAATTAGTGGTAGCAGCAGAAGTAGCACTTTGTTTAAGAATTACCAGCAGCAAAATAAAAACAGTAGCTTACTACGCCTTCCAGTAGAGTGTGTACTACCTGCGGCAGTCATTCCCTGTTTTGAGTGCCTCAAATGTCGTGTCATGCAGAGTAACTTTTTTTTTTTTTTTTTTTTTTTTAGCCATCAGTAAAGAACAGCACAGTTGAGATCCTCTCTTACAAGGTTTTGCAAAGTCATCAGATTGATTGGGTCGATTCAATAGCCAGTTTACAGTCAAAGTAAAAGTCTCAGATGATCATAAAACAACATTTTTACTTTTCTGGTATCAAGGTGGTCTCAAGAGCTCAGCACTGCAAAATGAGGGCCTCGGGCTCTATGTCTCCTTATAAGGGTATCTCCCAACACAGCTTTGTTGACAGATTCAGTTAAATAAGCAGATGAGAAAACACAATTTGACGGATGACATTACTTTCAGAAATCAAATAAATGCTTGACTATAAATAACTTGGATGTTAATAAAGCATTACACTTCTGGATGCATTCATTTGCAAGATGAACATTCAAGACAAAGCAAGCAAAACCGGTGACTTTAAATAACAACATTATTCTGAAAAAGATTTAATTTTAACTGAACCTCACATTCTTCAGTGACGGCTTTATATGGGGTCTGTGTTTTATGTTTATTGTGCATTTCTATGCATGAGCCTAAAAGATACGTATGTGGCCTATAAATACTCTACAGAAAGTGCAGCATGTCTACCTCTACAAATGGTGTTAAATACCTCTGTTGTTATTTATTAGCTAAAATCCTGATTCTAATGGCGTTGATAAAGATAAAATGTAAAGCATTCTAAAAGGATATCTCGCTGGTTGAATAATAAGCTTTCAGTGTTTCATGTAATGTTAAAGAATGAGGTATTACCTCACAAGTTAACAAGTTATATATAAAGGGTGTTATCCTGGGAGTATTAATGGTGTTCTGCTTTTGATTTATAATTAGGAAACTACAAGGTACAAGGATTCATGTAGGGTCCTTGGGGTAAGGATTGTGAAGGACTCTTGAATTGGAACATCTCACCTTACAAGAGTATTGCATGGAAGTTCTTGAACAAATGAGGAAAGGAGTTTTCACAATGACATTAGATGTAAACAGAAGAAAATAAAAAATGAATTCTTTTAATTATTATGAAATGTAAGAGGAAAAAGGTGAGGGAAGGAAAATTCCAAGGAGAACAGACATGGGAATCTATCATAAGTACATGTGATATATTCACGGTTAATGTATCTGTGATCATTATTTAACAAGTACTTGTTATTCACTGCTATACCTAAATAAAAAAAAATAATCATGGATAAAAAGTCTTCTGTTCAGACCATCTCTGGGGCATAGAGTTAAGCAGCTTGTTGGAATTATATGAAAAAAAAAAATAATGAAAACTTATCAGATAAGGTAAGTTCTTTAAAGTATGAGATTATTTTTTGTTATGGAATACAAAAGAAAATATTTAAAATAATTAATTTGATATGTTTGTGAACACAACATTTAATCATTATTCATAATCTTTCTTCAAGATGAAAATCTTTATGGAAACCAATCTGTTTTATTTAAAAGTTCAATATCTTTAGTTAGAGCATCTAGAAATAAAATATTTTCCATATCTTATAAGACTGTTACAGCCTCTTTATATTTAAACAAGAAACTTTCATAGATCAAATTAACAGTTATAAATACAACATTCAGATATATTTAAAGAATATCCACTGATGACACAGCTGTGAAAATGTGAAAGAAAGGATTACACTACATGAATATCTTGATAACTGTGTATTTGTTCAAGGGAACACACATGTAACCGGGTTCTGGACTCTGTAGTTGAACTAAAATGAACAAAATTGAAGGGGAGGACCTACTAAAACAAAAACTCTCTGCTTTGTGTAAGCATGTAAAAGATTAATTGACTGATGATGGACATTTAGCACTAAAACATATATACGGTTGTTTTGTTCACCTCCAAGCCATTTGCGTACAGCCTTTAGCAAAATTACAGCTTTGGGCCACAATCTGCTAAGCTCATCTTTATTTGGAATGCCAACAAAAGGCATCATAGTTCGTCCTAACCTTTAGAGAATGACTAATTAAACTTGACATATGCTTTCTATAAATAAAAATATAGCAATGCAGTACTCCTAACATGGCAAGCAATGCTATTCCTGTTCTTTGAGCAATGGCCTCAAGCCTACACTGTATGTACTTTTCAGGTTTAACGTGGAGTATTCCGCTATCTCATAGCTTGATTTAAAATCATTTACAGGAAAAGCAACTAGATACCTCTAAAGAGCGTCGCATACAATAAACATTAAAAATACATTTGCAGCTCGTCTACAACTCTTGGATTTCTGGTTTTCACTGTTCCTTTCAAGCGAATAGAAAAAATATTCAAGTTTCAGTTGAAATAACTAAACCATCATATTATGCTACTAATGACCTGATCTTACAAAAGCTTTATATTCACTGCAACAAACTTAACTTTTAAGCATCGTAAACTAAGATAATACATCTGCGTTACATCAATGTGGCTGTTCAAAACTTGAGCTATATTGGAGGGGGCATCTGAAAAATGTTAGGGTGACATGGTTACGTGCACACGTGCAGGTGTGGGTGTATACTAGTGTGCCTGTATTGGTGTATATATTTGTGCGTGTAAACCTATCCTATTGCTGAGTAAGATGACACATATGACATCAAGCAAAACTGTGCTGTGTGCTTGAAAATGCGAGGCCGATGTATCAAAGAAGTACAGATTAACAATATGCCTAACTAGACAAAGAGTATTAAAGAGATATCAGTCATTGGTTAGATTGGCTTCCGCGCATGCGCTAGTCGATATGCTCGTTACCTCCTAATGCTGCTGCTAACTCAACTACAAGAGTCTAGGCACTGGATGTCAAGTGGTGAGGATGTGTCCACGCTACTCTAATTAAAAAAAAAGGAATAGTCCATTCTTTAATTAATAGGAGCTAGTAGTAGTAGTAGTAGTAGTAGTAGTAGTTGTCTGTTTGCCTGTGTCAGATTTTGTCTGTGTCTGTCTGTGGTGTTACCTGCGGGAGATGCCCGTGTCTGTGAAGCTGGTAGGGTCTGGGAGGATGGGTAGACCAGGTCTGCAAATACATGAAGAGAAAGAGAGAGTGCGATGGAGGTCAGTTACCCCTTGTACGTAGTAAGGACTGCCTCGTTCTCAAAGGACGCCAAGCTGATGGACGGATTCACTGACACCAAAAGAACAGGCCTGGCGAATGCAATTGCATTGACCTACTCCATCAAATCTTTAGGTCTCTGAATGGCACCAAAAAGACTCAATTCTTAGGAGCTATGATTAACATAAGTAACCAGGCTGAGGTATTAACATATGTAATATGATTAGACTTTTTAAAACTATGGTTTGTTCTTTTGTATCCTCTACAACTAGAATGCTAAATAAATGCTGATGTCAGTGAGGCGATTCCGTGGCAAATGGAACTCTCCTGTATTGACTCTGATGATTAAACTAAAGAAATTACAAACAAAAAAGAATCTTAAGACTTGCCAAAGTCCAACATATTCAGAATTATAATCTTTTTTCACAAATAAAATATAAAATATAAGGCAATAAATACAAGCATAACCAGCAATATATCATCAGACCCACTTCATACTTTTCAAAAGGAATCTTGAGACATATGCATATAAGTAGAAAGATTTAAGCATCCTTTGTTGTCAACATATTCATCGTATTAGTTAGCTTTATAGCTCATATAATTCGGATGATTAAAGCATGTAGCAACCTATTAGCAATATAAATATTACAACACAGTAAAGTGTTACATAGCATCCTGTTTTTAAAACTAGGGTTGTAGCTTAGCAAGTAATAATAATAATAATAATAGAATGGATTCACTATTGAATACGACACCCTTTTATTTAATACAATACCTGGTAATATTACGGTACGAGTCCCACCCAGCGCCATTACCGCTTGCCAGTACATAGGAGCTTGATGTTTTTATTTTTTTGCGAGCAAAGTGAGCTCATGGCGGAGCAAAAACCATTAGATTCTGGTAATATTTCGATAGAGTCTAGAGTCTAATTGTTTTTGCTCCGCCGTGGGCTCGCTTCGCTCGCAAAAAAAAGGAAAACATCAAGCTATTATGTACTAGCAAGCGGTAATGGCGCTGAGTTGAACTCTACCGTAATATTACCCAATACCGTAGGCATTATAATTAAAGAACAGGTTATTCTATTTCAGAAAAAGAGTGAAGTAAGAAGATGGATATGTTTCAAGACTCTTAGGATAAGTTGTGCTGGGAGAGTGTTGTACCATACCGTCAGCAAGGCGTCAATATTGCCTCACTGCCACGTGATTTTCGAAAACAAAAATAAACGCATAATATATCAAAAGGAAGAAGATTGTTTTTTGATATTTTAAAAGATATGTACTCCAAGATTTGATGCTGAGGAGATCATTAAAAGCGAGATGATGTTACGATTAATATATAATGAAAATCAAACCAAACAAACCCATGTGTCCTGTAGTTTTTTGGTGATGGGAGTAAATTGTTTAAAGGTAGATTTTAGCAGGTGAATTTTCTTTCAGTTTATATATATGGTCTTTAGAAACGAGCAAGTTATACCTTTCGTGTTTATAGATTTATACTGGAGCAGAAAGAAATAAAATTTATATATAGACTATTCGATTGCTAAAACCAAGACCCCACTTACGTTACTGTTACTGAGGAGAATCTGAAAAATGGACAGGAAAAAACGTCACATGAGTGAGACCTTTCCGGAGGGGACTAAAGAGAGCTCCTCCTCCCTTTTTCTTTAAGCCTTATCATTAATAAACTTTTAACGAATACTATTTGCATCCACTACTGGTAATTATGTCCTATGTATCGAAAAGGTAAATTCCACATATCTGTTAGCGTAATTCTCAATTGATTTGATAGTAGCAAGAGTATCAGTACGTATCCACACAGCAATGTAAAGTCGTGTGTGTGTTTGCAATTAACAGTGGATAATACTTTATTTAGCTACCACCCATATTCTATAAACTGATTTGATTCCCTGATTCACTTCAGTAATCAATAAACAACCACTTAGTATATCTAAAATACAGCCAAATGCATTAATAGATAAGGAGTAAGTATGAACCAGCTTTCAATTAGGACATCCCTTTCATAGCATTCATAACTTTCATCTATTTACTCCACTGACCTTTCATGTACAAAGTTTCATTGCTAACTTACCTTCCAAGCCATAATTTTTCACCACCTTCGTGCAATTGTTCCTCACAATTCGCTTGCACATATTACCAACTGTACATTTTGCTCACGGTGCCTCTCATTACTCTACAAATAATCACCAGTCATATACAAATTACTCTCCCGACTTGCTCATTGCCCTAAATATGTAGCCATTAAATAACCTATAAGATACATTTTATATTTATTCATAATTTTTCTAATAAATAATTCTTTTTACTAACCTGTCATTTTTGCAATACATCTACCTGTATACCTCTTCAGTATAAGACATTTCATTAGCCATCTTCATAGCAACCATATTAGAATTTCATTTTATACTTCTTAAATCTCATGAAACATTGAAACCAACTGTTTGATTCAGTGAACCTTTTCTTTAAATATAACTTCAGTGTCCTTTTTGCTTATCATACCTCGACAAGCAGCCTGCAGTGTCTACTCAAAAACACACCATTCTTACCAAAACACAATCCCCTGCTTCTCATAAGTCCTGCTATCAATGTGGATGTCATGAGATTCAGGTAATAAAAGTTTGTGGCAGGAATAACAACTTTTATTTGTGTTCGATCTACCGGAATCCAGACATGGATGATTCTATCTTCGATTGTCTTCTTACCATTATGGCTACGATACAAGATGATAGAAAAGCTTCTTTTGTCTTTGTTGGTGATTTTAATGCTCACCATAGGGAGTGGTTAAGTTCTATCTCTCCTACCGATCGCCATAGCTTAAGAGCTTTAGACTTTGCCTCTGAATCAGGTTGGGAGCAAATCATAAATGAAGCTACTCATAGGTCTGGTAATTGCTTGGACCTCGTATACACTGACTCCCCTGGTGTTATATCTAGTAAGGTTGGTTCTCCAGTCGGGACATCTGATCATGCCTTGATTTCATTAGTAGTGAAGACTGAGCAGCCTGTCCCTGATATATCATACTCTTGTAAAATTTATATGAAATCTCAAGCAGACTGGAATGGGATTTTGCATGATCTTTTGTGCTTGAATTGGTCACAATTATATAGTAGTGTAGATCCTGTTGTCCCTTTGAATGAGAATCTAGTCAACATAATTGATAGGCGTATCCCTTCTCGTGTGCTAAGGTACCGAGTGAAGGACAAACCGTGGCTCAATGATGATTGTAGACGTGCTTATTTGGAGAAGCAGGAGGCCTATCACCTTTGGAAGGGTAACAGATCAGATTTGACCTGGAACAACTATACTCAGCTTCGAGCTTTTGCTCAGAGAGTTTATGCCTCAACTGAAAAGGAGTACAATTTAACCATAAAAGAAACACTTTCTGGTACAACTCAGGAACATAAATGGTGGTCTACCCTTAAATCTGCACTCTTTGGTGTAGATGCAACAGTTCCTCCTTTACTTAAACCAGATGGCTCAGTCACTCACTGTCCCAAGGAAAAGGCAACCCTATTGGCTGATGTTTTTGACAGTAAACAGTAATGACACTTCCTCATTCCTGTTTTCCTGAGGCTAAACTAACTAGTTTAGCTTTTCGATCTCGTAAGATTAAAGCTCTGTTGATGGACCTTGATGCTTATGGAGGTGTAGACCCAAATGGTATTTTTCCTTTGTTTTTTATAAAGACAGCAGATTTCTTAGCTCCAAAATTATCTGTTACTTTGTGCAAGTTAGCAAGAAGAGGAGCTTTTAGCACTTGTTGGAGAATTGGTAATGTTACTCCTCTATGTAAATGTGTTTGTGGTAGCTCAAGTCCCACAGATTACCGCCCAATTTCCATAACTCCCATATTATCTAAAGTTTTTGAACGTCTTCTGGCAAAACGTCTTGATAGGTTTGCTGAAGGTAATCATCTGTTCCCTAGTTTGCAACTTCGTTTTCGTAAAGGCCTTCTTACAATCTCCAATGCTGTACAGAAATCCCTTGATTGTATTCAGGAAGTTCGTATGATTGGCCTTGATTTTAGTGCTGCCTTTGACCGTGTTAATCATGAGGCCCTTGTTTTCAAACTCAACAGCTGGGAGTGAGTGGGTCGTTTCTTAGCATTATTATTGAATCTTTAAGTAATAGATCGCAAAGAATTGTTGTTGATGGGCACCATAGTGAGTATAGGAATGTGATATCCGGTGTTCCACAGGGTAGTGTTCTTAGCCGATTACGTTTCATACTATATACACATGACGTGTTTTGACCTAGAAAACAAGCTTGATGCATATGCAGATGATGCTACTCTCTTTACATCAATTCCATCCCCTGAATGCAGATCTGGGGTTGGTGAATCCCTTAATATAGATTTAGCTAAAATTAGTGCATAGTGCAAATTATGGGGTATGAAGTTGAATCCTAACAAAACTCAAAGTATGATTGTAAGTAGGTCAAGGACGGTGGCTCCTCAACATCCGGATCTCAGTATTGATAATGTTTCTTTAAATTTGTATGACTCTTTTAAAATTTTAGGTGTGATTCTCAACAGGAAATTTACTTTTGAGGAACACATTAGGTCTGTGTCTTCTTCAATTGCACAAAAAATTGGCTTATTGAGAAAGTCTTACAAGATTTTCGGTGATCAATCTATTCAGAAGAAGTGTTTTAATTCTTTCATTCTACCTTGTTTTGAGTATTGTTCTCCTGTCTGGTGTTCAGCTGTTGATTCTCATCTTAATTTGTTGGACAGGAACTTATGGTCTGTTAAATTTCTTATTCCTGATCTAGATATTAATCTCTGGCACCGTCGTCCAATTAGTTCATTATGCATGTTGCATAAGATTTTTCATAACTCTGACCATCCTTTACATTCAGATCTCCCTGGACAATTCTATCCTGTTCGTAAAACTAGTCAGGCAGTTAATTCTAATAGCCATTATGAGGCTCAATACTACACAGTATTTTAGAAGTTTTATTCCAGCTATTACCAAGTTGTGGAATGATCTTCCTAATCGGGTAGTTGAATCAGTAGAACTTCAAAAGTTTAAAGTTGGAGCAAATGTTTTTATGTTGACCAGGCTGACATGAGTCTTTTTATAGTTTATATATGAAATATCTGTTTTTGACGTTGTTAATAGTTTATACAGGACATAGCTATTTTGACGCTGTTACTGTTTTTAGAATGATATATTGTCAATTTATTCTCATCATTTATTTATTTCATTATTTCTTTTCCTCACTGGGCTATTTTTCCCTGTTGGAGCCCTTGGGCTTATAGCATCTTGCTTTTCCAACTAGCGTATCTGTAGGCAAACCCAGGGTTTCTTACCTATCCTTTCTACAATCCATTTCAATTCCACTTCTGATAGGTGGTGATAAAATCAAATATCTCTTGCCAGCAATTATGGCAGTACCATATAGCGATCATGAAAATCTTTGTAAATAATTATCTAATATTTCTTGTTTTTTTTTCTAAGTTTTTAAAGTTTATATACGAAAGATTCAATTTAATGTTGTTGCTCTACTTAAAATGTTTTATCTTGATTGTTTATTACTTCTCTTGTTGTTTATTTATTTCCTTGTTTCCTTCCTCAATGGGCTAATTTCCCATGTTGGAGCCCTTCGGCTTATAGCATCCTGCTTTTCAAACTAGCGTTGTAGCTAAGTGAAAATTACTACTACTACTACTACTAATAATAATAATAATAATATTAATAATAGTACACCTCCAATATACAGAATTCTCTCCTCCCTGTAAGCACTTCTTTTTTTAGGATGGGCCTGTGGGCTTTCTTCAGAGAAAACAATATTAATATTGCTGTTTAGAGACTAATTTTTTTCTTTTTAGAACTTCAATTTAAGTCTTGAGTGCACCACTTTTAGTCTTTTCAGTTTCTCAATGTAAGTCTTGAGGTGCAGATCTTTATGTCAGTCCAGTTCATAATAATAAATTCATTACCAAACTATGATTATAAGTCATAAAGTAAATTTTCTAGTCCTATTTTTTCATAAAATGAGTCTCTGTAAGATACCTCTGGACAACATAATGTGGCTAACATTCAACTTGAATGAGTATAGTGAAACAAGTCACTCAACAATAGCACAACTGTTCTGATGCTGTTATCAAAACACCTATCAAGGTTAGCATATATAACCGAGGTCTTGAAAAATTGTTCTATCAGGCGGTAAATTATACTTCCTTCATCATCAATCAATATCCAACAGCATGCCAAAGATAGATGCATAAGTTTGTAAACAGTAAAATACCCATAAAACTGCACTTTTTGGTGTATATTTACACTTCATCCTTGCTTAAACCAGATGGTTCGGTCACATGCTGTCCTAAGGAAAGGGCAACCCTTCAAGTTGATGTGTTTGACAGTAAGTAGAGTAATGAAAAACTCGATCTTCCTCGTTTTTTTTTTTTTTTTTTTTTTTTTTGATGGTAAGCCAATTAATAAAAACAAGTGCTGGACCTTGATGCTCATGTAGGTGTGGACTCAAATGGTATTTTTTTCTTAGCTTTATCATAGAAAGTATCTTAGCTCCTAAGCTGTCCATTCTTTTCTGGAAGTTAGCAAGAAGAGGTTCCTTTTGCACTTGTTGGAGAATTGGCAATGTTACTCCATTAGGTAAATGTGTTTGGGGCAGCTCTAGCCCAGCTGATTACTGTCCAATTTCCTTAACTCCCATTTTATCTAAAGTTTACAAGTCTTTTCGTGAAACACGTTTATAGGTATTCTAAAGGTAATCATCTCTTCCATAGTTTGCAATTTGGCTTTCGCAAAGCCCTTTGAGCATGTGATACCCTTCTTACAGTCTCCAATGTACAGAAATCCCTTGATTGCGGTCAGTAAGTTCACATGATTGGCTTTTGACCGTGTTAATCATGATGCCCTTATTTTCAAAACCTATACATGTTGGAGTAGGTGAGTCTTTTCTTAAAATCCTTATTGAATTTTTAAGTAATATATTGCAAAGAGGAGTTGTCAATTGTCACCATATTGACTATAGGAATGTAATATCTGGTGTTCTTCAGGGTAATATTCTCGGCCCTTTGCTTTTCATACTAAATAACCATGTTATGTGGTTTGGTTTTGAAGACAAGCTTGTTGCATATACACATATACAGATGATGCTACTCTCTTTCATCAATTCATCATCTGAAGGATGATTTTAGGTTGCTGAGTCCCTTGATAGAGACCTTGTTAAAATTGGTGCATGTTGAAAAATATGGGACATGTAGTTGAACCCTAAAAAAACTCAAAAGTATGATTGTAAGTAGGTCAAGAACAGTGGCTTCTCAACATCCAGAAGTTTTTAATGTTTCATTCACTCAGGCTTTGCGGTACGTCCAATATATCATCGTTTTTTACGTATCTTATTTTCAGTTCCGGAAGTCAACATCGCAAGCACCAATCTTTGTCATATATTTGACAATTGGTCATATTTTTCTAGTTGACTCATGCACCAAAACCGCTTTCTTATATTTCATGGCTTGTAATTGTAAGTTTTCACGAAAAAATGCTATTAATTTGTGATTTTCCTGGCTAAGGACAGAAGATCTTCTTAGATGGAAATAAATTGTCAAATTTGATAGTATATTTGGTATGATGTTGAATTGTAGTAAACAACTAACCACTGTGGTGGGAATGATGCATAGGCAATTAGGAATTCTCTTTCAAGCTCTACATTTAGTTATATTGTTGTGATCTTGTGCAAACAAATACATTAATACTGCAAAGACAATCATCATCTTGCCTTACAAAATATCATACCGATATACAATTACCTTCAACTATAAAATAAAAAAACTGTAACAGTAAAATCTTTTTGTTAGTGGCCCATATATATGTACAGTATATATTCAGTTTTTCTGTTAGCTATTCAAGACTCATGTGACCCCTGTTGCTCACACCAGACTTTCCTAGCCTGCTGCAAGTTTCAAAGCAATTAACTTTAATGATGAGGAAGGCAGCTCCATATACATATCCCCCATAGATGGCCCCAGGTATTCTACAGTCACAAGCATAATTTCATGGTGCTTATATTCTCCTTTTGTTTACAACATCTTTGCCGTATGCACTCTCTGACACTTATTCTCCCACACAATCAAACACTATAAAATATCTCCTTATCTACTAATTAGTGAATGAATTTTGCTGTTTCTTTAGACTACTTTAGACCAATTTACTTCTAAAGTCCCAATATGCGAGATACTTCTTGCTTCGTTCCACAGAATATTACTTCACCTTCACACGAATCCACATCAACTGATTTGTGGCGTCTCCCTGTCAAATTGAAACACGGAAATTATTCTATTCTATATTATCTTTAATATGAGACGAAAAACTGAAGTAGTATTATCATTGGTTGTTCGAGGAATTGCGAGAAAGATAGAAAGATTAGTCTTCAGTGAAGTTTCTGTGGAGATGCAATGCGTAACATCCGTGGACTGTTTTGTGTATCGCGCGTTGGGCTGGTTCAAACACTAAAAATAAAATCTTCAAGATATTTTCCATCAAACTTGAAAAAAAAAAAGAATTGATGAGTAATTAGAAACATGTTTCATTGTGACTTAGGTTAGGATTAAGAGTTATTCTGACTTAATACCGAAAGTACCTAGGGAACTAACTCCAATTGGATGCTTTAATCGTAAATACAGAAGTGTGTGTACTTCATAACACTAGATCCACAACTGAAAGAACGCAAACCCTGCTTGCATAGTTCTCCACACTTCAAAACTTACCACAATAAATGATTAAACAAATAAAAATACCGATTTCACATCTAAAAGACAAGGTTGGGTTATTAATTCCAGAATCTATGAAATATTCTAGCGGTTATCAAAGCTGCGCTTACTACTGAGCCGTGCAACAGTGACTGCACTTACTGTGAGAGAGTTGGCAGCTGAGAGAGGAACAGAAAAATTACAGTGTTATGCTTTAGTCTACGTTCTTTACATCTCAGCTCTTCTAAACACGACACATAGGCGCTAGAGATAAACTACCCTCGAGGATTTTTGCTCTTTTAAGTTTCTTCATTTTTTTAAGTCTTTTAATTGTGTTCACTGTTTAAGGACATGCTAAGTTCATGGGTGTTAGAAAAGAAGTAGAATCAAAGTGAACATAAAATACCAATAAACACCGCAAATAAATCACGTGACAGTGTTTTTTTTTTCTTTTTAAATACTAAAACAAACAAATGCTATGAGATCGCAGTGCTGCAACTTTTAATGTACAACTTATATTTTTTTTTTTCGATGTTGACACAGCTGTGAAGTAGAAGCGTAGCTGAATATGAACCAGGTGAAACGAAGCTCGACCCAGATCTTTATGCCCTGAATAATTAAGTTTAAGGAGCGCTGAGATCAACTTCACGGAGGTCTTTTCATGTTCTGCGATTATAGATGGTGAACACACACATATACCGCGTGTATACTTACCTAATTCATTGTTTTCCTATGTAAAACTCTGTGTCCTTTTTATGC